>NW_025728669.1:0-165215 GCF_021461385.2 Schistocerca piceifrons
AAATTACATTAGTTATCTGCACCTTTGTAGCAGCTTTAGTAAATCTTTCATCCCCGTAACTTGCAGAACCATATCTCTAGTTCTGATCTGCTTTCCGTATTTGCTCTACATCATGAACAGAATACAATGACAAGCTACAGTACTCTCTACTTTCCTCTAGCATTGACGCAGCCCTCCACGTCTCTTTACATTGCCCCGCGCAGACCGCAGCAGAGGCATTACCCACAACGCGCTGATCATATATTGGAAGCTGAGGAAAGAATTCTGGACTGCATCCAGGAGGATCCTTCTCAGAGTACTAGAAGCATCGCCCGCCACGTGGGTGTATCGCACACTGTTATTCATCGCACTTTGCAAGAGGAGCGTCTGCGGCCTTACCACATTCAACACGTAGAAGCATTGGAAGAACAAGATTTCCCTCCACGAAGTGAATTCTAAGAGTGGTTTTTGTTACACAGTGTGCAGCATGATTTTGTCAACAAAATACTCGTCACAGATGAAGCGTGTTTCACTGGCGACAGAATAACTAATTCCCATAACATGCACACGTGAAGTGTACACAATCCTCGCCACATAGTGGCAACATATTTTCAGCAACGATTTTCTGTAAATGTTGTGGGCAGGTATGCTCGATAATTACATTATTGGGCCCTATGTTTGACTGGTAACTATTACCGAACGTTTCTAGAGGAAAACATTGTTACCGACATTGTTAGAAGACATTCTGTTAGGCATACGTCATAACATGTGGTTCCTCCACAATGGTGCTCCACCCCACATTGGTCACGGAGTACGCAGATTTTTGGATAGTCGATTTCCAGGATGATGGATCGGGCGTTCGGGTCCACATCGATGGCCAGCACGCAGCCCTGATTTAAATCCACTAGATTTTTACTTTTGGGGCCATATGAAGGAACTTGTTTATGCAGAGCTAGTAAATAATGTGGACAAATTGACTCAGAAGATTTTAGATGCTGCCAATACCATAAAGGCCAATGTGCATGTGTGTGAACGAGTTGCGACGAAACTGGGTTCGCTGTAATGAAGCATGTGTAGAAGCAAATGGTGGTCATTTCAAACATTTATTGTAGTATTGAGGTGTAAGAGGAAACAAAGTAATGGGTTTTCTTTTTTGTTACGATGTTGTTGTACAGAAGGAAAATAATGTGGATTTAGTATTCGTTATGGCAGTGCCGGTAAAAAGGTGAAACAGTTGATTATAATTAATGCACAACTATCTACTTGGTGATTGATTGAATTTGTACTAATGGAAATACATTGTGTTTGATATTAGCTTGTCATTACTACTACGACCTTCGTTATCGACTTGTTGAGAAACAGACTGGTTGTACTCAATTTACGTAAAGCGAATTACAGATTCTTGACAACCCCAAAAACCGTTTACATTCCTTTTTTTCGGTACCACCTGATTATCACACCATGTCGTTGTACACGTCTAATGATTTCAATCCTCTGGTCAGCTCGTTGCCTTTCTCTGGCCGCCCCCGTCATTGTAGGCAATAAGCTCGGTACACGTCGTGTACTGTCAGTTGACTATGTAAACAGAAATCTATCCTATGAACATTAGGTTTTAATAATACAAAAATAAAGTACATGATACAAGAAAATGTCATTAGACTTTTTTGTCAAGCACACCGAGAATGTACCATCTGTATAATTTTGGCGCCTTATACTGTTTACACCCTGTGTGTCTATATATATATCACAGAGAGAGGAGAAGAGGAGAGCAGCATTATTATTACATACTGATTATTAAAACTTTAAAAGGAGCCAGGTAGGAGATTTCCTTTCTCATGTGGCTCAGCCAGATAGAACTGTAACAGATTATTAATGACAGTGTTATTGAAAAGGATAGATTTCTATTCACCATTTTGAAGATGTTGAGTTGCAGACAGGCACAACAAAAAGACTGCTAAACAAGTAAGCTTTCGGCCAAAAGTCTTCTTCTGAATTAGAGAATACACACAGAAGGTGGCATTTTGGCCGAAAGCTTACTTGTTTAGCAGTGTTTTTGTTGTGTCTGTCTGGAGGACTCAACATCTCCACTAAACGGTGAGTAGCAATCTATCCTTTTCACACTATTGTCATTATTCTATCCTCGATTTTCCATTGTTTGATTTGGAATGGAACATTTATTCATATATGCAATATTAAATTACACACATGCGTACTTTATTGTAAAACAAAATCAAAGTCAGCTCATTTGTTGATGCCCACATGTGACAAGCTATATTACATCCCATTTTTATGACCGCTTAAAAGTTTATTAAAGTTTAGTGAAGTCCAGTAGAGTAATGAAGAGTAAGGAGTAAGTACAAATCGTTAAGTTTAAAAAATAATTCTGATCCTCACTCTTTTATTGCAACAGTTATGTATTAAACTTGCAAAAGTATGTTGCAACATGAAACAAAAGTCAATAAGCTCGCAATAAAATAAAGTAATTGTTCTCAGCCACAAGAAAATTAAAGAATTTGCACAATTCACTCACTGTGCATGCAGGCTGAATACACTCCATTTCCCATATAGTAATATAGGTGTGGTGGTGTTGATGGATAGTTGTAGAAACTACCATAATTTTTAGTTCACTTGGCTTAATAACTATACCAGACCATAGGTGCTGAAGTGTAAGTTACTCTAGCAACACACCCTCGGACAGAGTCAGTCTGCACAACAGTAAGAGCAGTCTGCTACATTATCCCTTATAGTCCATAGATATATGAGCCATTTCTAGAGAAGAGATGGTTGGATCAGAAAACTGTACCGCCTGACTCACAGTGAATGAGAGCACGCTGAAGCATAAATTGGCCTGATACCTGTTTTCATGCAATTGGTCAATCAGAGATCTGGTGGCGTTAAAAGATCCTTCCCCCCACAAATCGGTACATAGGAGTGAAACTGGCGAAGCCATTGCAGTAGAGGATGGTGAGACAGTGTTTGATTGCTTGAGGAAGATGCTGTGGTCAGTTCTGGCATGACATTCTAGATCCTAGATGATGGTCGTGGAAACCAGAGGTAGAGACTTCAAAGGTGGTGTGGGAACTTAGGAAGGAGCCCAAGCTAATGCTGGTACTAACAACCTGGCAGTCCTTCCAATGAAAGAGCAAGATTTATGTCCACAGGGGTGCCATATAGTAGAATGTGAACTGGCGGGACGGGAGGACCGTATGCTTGCCATGTGTGACGAGCTGTTGAAGGCCCATAGGGGGTGGGTGGGTGGGTCAGGTTGTTGCCATTGTAGTTGTCCCGCTCATCTCAGAGACGTCTGGCTGAAGTGTCACAATTGATCCTCAGTGCGAAGTCTGCACAGCATCCCGTGCACAGTCACTGGCAGAATTAGCTGGCATAGCGGTCGTGTGCATGCAGTGTAAATCGGTGTGGAGACCCGGACTGTGTGGCCCCTAGCAAGGTTGAGTTGAAGTTGATGTTTTCGGTAATGATCAAGAAAACATCCTTAACAGTCACACAGTTTATTAGAAAAGAAGCTACAGCACTTGTGACATTATTCTGCAATAGCAGTGCCCCCTTGGCCCGTGCTGACAATCTGGGGCCAGTGATGCTGGGCAACTGGTGGGCAGTGGCTGCCTGGCAGCTAGCCAGGATGCTGATGTGGGATCCACATAGCAGCACGTGCCATGGCCATCGTGATTCTGCCACTCAGGGCAGGGGTGTGCCTGCAGAGGTAAAAGTCTTCTGTGAGTCTTACAGGGAAAGACAGTGTCCCAGAGGTGGTGGCCACCATTGCGGTTGGAGGTGTACAGTGTTAGTTTGCCTATACAAGTGTGTGCAGATGCACTGCCTTAGTCACGAATGACTGCTGTCCAGTGCAGGAGTCCAGTTGCGGCTGAAGTGAGCCTGAAGGTAGCCCACCAGCTGGAAGATGCCAAGTGCACAGGATTGGACTTAAGAATCAGAAGTCGACTTGTTGGTGGTGGAGCCCAAGTCTTGTGTTGGCACTTGCAAAACTGTGTCACCCCTTCATATGCTACGGATTTCACCTCACAGTTGGTGCTGCCAGACTGCAGTACCTTTGACTGAAACTGTTTAGTGCCTCACTTGTTTTGCCGAGGCACCGCTTCCGACTGCATACACTAAAACAAGGCACTGACCAGAAGGTGTGACAACTGGCATGCAAATTGCATCGGTCGACCCCACCCCCCCTCCCCCCTTTCTACTGAATTGTCGGTACGGTACTGCAAGTGCTGACCCAATAGTGTGAAAACCAGTTGGTGGTATTGTTGCATCTGATGCAAATGATGTTGTTTTGAACTGTTTCTACACCAACTGGTGTCTGCTGTTCGCTCTGACAGCGAAACTATTTTGCCAGTGCCGAAAAATAGTAGCGGTATTGCATACCTCCCCCCCCCCCCCCCCCCCCCATTCTGGTAGATCCAGCCCCCTGGATCTTAGCTGCAAAGACTCAGCATAATTTCCACACTGGTAATAGTGTACAATACATTTTTCTTAAGTCTAGTCACTTTGAACTGTAAGGTTCGTCAGGTGCATCATAAAGTCCACAACATTAGCTCACCGGCTTTTGTTTACACATGATCCGAAGTTTAGTCAAGTGAATACTTATCACCTAACAGGATAATGTTACCAGACTCTACTCTTCCATTGGATAGCCCATAAAAGGAAATTGACTTTGTAGGTTCCCTTACAATGTTACACTGACTCCCACTAATACACATACCATTGGCAACAGTACTATGCCATTAATTCATGTGGTGTACTTGAGTACAAGAAAAGAATCTGCAGTGTAATGCGTATATCCTTAATCGTAGATACACATATTCCTATGATTGACTACAATGGAAAGTAGAACGAACTAAAAATAACACTGATAGACTTTTCCTCTCTTACAAATAATCTGTAACAAATCATTCTTAACATGAAATGGTCCAACTCCATTAATCTTGTATGTCTGGCATTTCTATTTGTCCATCCGGTGGCTTCCTTTACTTGCTGTTCTGGCAAATCATTCAGAACTTTGTCTCTACATCCAAACTTTCTCTTTGGTTTTTGCAGAAAACGTACATCTAAAATCATGCTCACACACAAACTACATATGTACTATCACACAAAATACATTGACAGGTAGTTCTACATATTTATCTCATTGCAGTGTCAATCACAGACTGAATTATTCTCACAGTGCTAGGCTTTCTCACACCCTCGTTCACCCTAAGCAACTTCCCCATGCCTTGCGGCATTATGCCATGTGAATTAAACTAAGCCTTAATGAGTTTGTCCACAGTTCAACTAGTTTGACCCCCCCCCCCCTCCCCCCCTCGTGGGATAATGTCCTCTCCTGGTTCCACCTTACATCACCAAAAGTTAATTTTGGCATGATGCTTGAACCGAAAGACTGCCCACAGGCTCACATAGTATACTTCACCTACATTAAACCTGTTGTGCACATGGGGTTGGTTAATAAAATAGAGAACATTCTCCAAAGAAGATTCATTAGAGCAAAAGAACACTCTCCGAGAAAGTTTTCGCTTTCCGTGCAATAAAATTTTTAAGCATATGTCTGACCAGGGAGTACTTTCTCTCTAATTTTCACTATAATATTTTTGAAGCATATTCTGTGGCAGGGAAGACTTTCTCACTACCTCCTTCTTGAGTAAGTTCTCAGGGAGGAGGTTAAAATTTAACTTCTTTGGTTCTCAGTTTGTTTACGTTTTTGTGCCTAAGGGCGTGTGAATGTTTGTCGAAAAGTGCTTGTATTTGTTTGCTGAATTGGAAGATTCAGCATTTTACTTATGTAAATATTATAAAAGATTATCTGATGATAATAAATAAACTGCAAATGCCAACTGTGAGAAGGAAGAAGGCTGAGAGTTTGAAAGAAATTCATCATCACTACATGGCAATTTTCGGAAAAGAAATAAGTGATGCATAAATATTAAAAATATGCACAATATGAAGTCATGCATCAAGTCTAAGACTGGTGTTAAAAACATGGGGAACATGAAAATTACTTTAAAGAAATGAGAAGAGCTGTTTCTGAAGTTTTTGGATGGGAATGACCTGCAACCCTATGACACACAGTCCCCTTCCCTTCATTTTTTATTATGTGCTTAACCCTCTGATATTATGAATTAGTAAACTATTTATTTTTATTCTGCAAAAATGCAACAGATTTCGATAACACTTGAGTGATATTAGACCACTGTTTTAGTGAAACTAGTACAGTGAAGCATGTATAATATTGGATAAAGCCCTCCCATGTTTCCTTGCTTGCTCACTTCAAAAAATGGAGTGTGATACACACTAGTATTCTTGTTTTTTATTTGTTTCAGGAGCTTATGTAGTAGGGGCTTATACCTCAACCTGGTTCACTTTCTAAGAGGCTAGCATGGAATTCATAAGTCAGAATGATTCTGACTCAATCTATTTTGAGTACAGTCATTTTCTCCAACATTCCCAAATTTTAGTGGAAGGTGCTCCAGATACAATGTGCCCAGAAATTACAGTAGCCGCTTCGGCATACTCAGCTGTTTTTTGTCCTCACAGAGCACAGAAGCGAAGACGATTAAGCAGGGACATCGAAGAGCATGAATGATTTGTCCAATGCTGAATTACAGCTACTGCTATTGCTATGCCAATTAGACGTCTTGAAGAGAAAATGGGAAAATCGGTGGAAAGCAGGAATATTTCTTCACATTATTCATTTACACAGCTCCATATCCTCTTAAGGAAATGATTCAGTACAATTCCTTTTCAGTGAAACAATAAGAGTAACATGTTTCAGTTTGAAATGTTACATGTTAAACAGTTTGTTGCACTTATTCACTGTAGTACCCCTTTAAACTATTTTTTGGTAAAATTAAAATTTCCAAATCAAATTTCAGCAAGTTCCAAGAAATATCAAAATACTACCGAATGAAAAAAGGGGGGGGGGGATTAGGCTTATGTAGACAAAGTTTAGGTACAAATCCCCCGCACACTACAGTTGACATATACCATCAGCAATTTCTTGTCTTCTGTTTGTACCACATACATGTTTGCATGCTAATTCTCCCATTACGGGAAGATCGTCACCACCAGGTGCCTCAAAATCTTCACCCCCTATCTGTTTTGCAACGTTGTGCAAAACAAAACAGACTGTAATCACATTGGGGATTTTAGTTTGGGCAAGTCTTATTTTGTTTTGCGGAATCCTTTTCACCTGTCCAAAGCACCAATCGCTTATTACCATTTTGTACGAGTGAAGTCTGTTGTAGGTCCTCTCTTCAGGTGTCTGTGGATTCTGGAATGATTTCATTAACCATGGTCCAACGCCATACCCTTCTTCTCAAAATTAAAGCATTACTGTGGTTCTGTAAAAGAGTTCGTGGTTTGGGGATGGGGAGAGAAACTTCTGACACCAATGTTAATGTATAAAATGGCAGGGAAGGGGGAAGAAGGTTGTTAAATATGCCTCGTGGTGACAGTGTGCAGGAGGTCGAGCAGTTGGGATTTGATAGCGTGCATCCAGGGCTGCCGTTAAATGACAAAACAGGAAATTAGGTACAAAAAAGAGGATATATTTCAATATTATGGAGTACAAAAGGCGCGCCTAGGGCTCGAAGTTAGCAGGTTTAGGCCAGTCTAGGAGGTTGAATTATTAATTAAAATGGGCAATGGAAGGGGAAGTGTTTTCTGTTAACTTACATTGGTGGTCGGTCATGAAAAGCAGAGCCAGAGGCTCTGCCTTCCAAAAGGACATCTGTTCTGCTAGACGTCTGGATAACAGAGAGAGAAGCAAGTGTGTTCTGCACAACAGAACACTCCAGCATTCACACACGTGATCGGTATCCTGCGCACAGCTATTGGCTAAAACCAATGGCATGAATTCGCTAGCATTTTCAGCAGAGGGCTCAGGGCTTCTCCTGCCAACAGCTTTAACTGGACAGAACTGCCTCGGTCTTGAAAGGCAAGCGACTCGCGTCACGTAGTCACGGCATGAATTACTCTGGGACAAAACTTGTAAAGATTCCACTGGGCCTTTGAAATAAATTTTTTAAACTAATTCCCTAAAATATTCCTTGATGGGCTGCCATCCTGTACATTCCTTCCCCCTTCCAGAGAAGTGGTGACAAATATTGTTTACAAAAGGGCGTCGGTCACTCCCCGGAAAGACGGTGTGCCGTAGTAGGGGCACTAATACTATGGGAGGCATCTGTTACAATATTTCGTTTAGTGTATGTAAATGGGAGGGGATTTACATGCAGTCAAGTTCATCAAATTTCATGAATAAGAAAAAGTAAAAGATTAACTTGTTCAAATTACAATACAGTATCTCCTGAAACAGTTTGAAATCATCACTGTCCATACAATCAAGTCTGAAGGCAAACAAAGTTAAAGTGATGCCATAATGCTTCACAAAATAGGAATGAACTATCATGGTTCTGTTAGTTTGAGTGAAAAATCTGCTGTTATAACAAAACACTTAATTCTGTGGTAATCAAAATATTTGGGTAAAAAAAATAATAAATTGCCTTACTGCAGATCATTAACACCTAGCTTGGGTTACAACTGTGTTAAGTACATTCAAAGAGAGTGATAACCAAATGTAAAATCTTAGTACATCCTCCATGTATTAGTTACAGTTAATGGTTATGTAAAGTTCCACGGGCTACAACGTATACTGACAAAACACTAGAATGAAGGATGAAATCAGTTATAGGCATGGAGAACACACAGGAAAAACTCAAGAAAAGGTAATTAAAAAGTGTGTCCATAGTGACAAAACAAATAATAATATTCTCCTCCTATTTACAAAACTTCATATAAAGGAAGGGAAAGAATGCGGTGAGTTTATAATCAGATCATAAAATACGAAGAGGTTCACATCTAGAATGTGGATCTGCATGAAAGATGTGCACAGACTGTTTGTAAACAAACTTTGGATGACGGGAGAAGAGCAACATGGCTTGTCTGGTGGGGGAGTCTTGGCCGTTCTCCTCTAGTAGGGTGATGGGGTGGGGGGGGGGGGGGTTATTATCTGTGGCATAACGCACGTCTTGTGGGAGGGGAAAGAGTGAGAGGTAAGCGCAAGGGATGAGGAAGGGCGAGATGGGTGAAGGGGAAGTGGCTAGCTGTGGCACTTTCAGCACGCGGCACAGTTGGCAGAGTGTACCGGCAGAATTTAGGGGTTTCATAAGTGATTCACTGAATTGGAAGCTTTAGTACTGGATGTTGGGGCTTAGGAAGAAAAGGGATTTGATCAATGGGAAAAATCATGTTGTCATTTAACACAGGGTTTGTTCTGGGTATAATCATGGGCAACCATCCGCAATCGCAACACCAGGGTAGCCCGACATATTGGCCATTTATGCCGAGTGGCGCACTCGCAGCGATCCGGAAGGGTGCTCACGTTAAAGGATAAGGAATTGGGTATTATCAGGAACAAGTTCAGGTAGACGAGCGACTCAGCAATGGTAGTAACCCAATGCAATGTAATGGGCGAGGAAGACATAGGGTGATTACGTCTCGTGGGGGGTAAATACTACGAAATTCCCAAACTCCCTGAAGTAACAGGGTGAGCTATGAAAAAAAGGGGGGCACGAACTACTGCGACATTGTACAATGAAACTTTTTATTCATTTGGGTGGAAGTCTCTTGCTAACTAAATTATCAACTTAATAATGCATTACTGCACTTGGGCAATGAGTCACATCATGAGTGCAAAACATCAACAAATTCGTGCTTAATTCAGCAGCAGCTTCAATCTTGTAACATCATGGGTGTGTTGGTTTGAATAAACAAACGGTTTCTCTCATTTCCTAAACACACGGTGGGGCATTGTATCCAAATGGTAGCTGTTTCAATTTCCATGCTCGCTCGTAACATCCTCACTTCGTGAATAAATTACTTTGTAGGAAGTAGGGTGAATAATAAAGAAACTTGTGTTCATCTGGATGACCTCTCTATCTCGCTTACAGCTCTACAGCAAGAGGGTAGTACACTTCTTCTCAATTTCAGGGACACATTCAGCTCTTCTCTATTGAGTAGATAACTTGGGTGTTTCATTTAGCAAGGATTTCCACAAAAATGCATATCGTAGCGGGCATGTTAAGGGTTTATGGAAGATGGTATGGTGGTACTATACTTCAGCAGAGGCTTGGAAGTGCAAAAGCGTCACCAAACTAAATGGCAGTTCACGGGAAGGACACAGCATAACCAAACTCCATTCAGAATTATAGCCAGGTCAGCGAGCATGAGAAATGAAAAACTCACAATCATTTTTTATTAATTTTAGGCCACGTGAAAGAAAACAGGGAAATAAATGCTTCTAAAACGGCAGTAGACTTAACTCATCTGCAAAGCAGTGGAACAGTGGAATATTAGTTACAAAAGTTAGATGAAAATTTGAAGTATCACAGTCTATTGAACAATAAAAGACAAATAGAATAGACACTGCAAGGAGGGGCTCCACATTCTAGGTTTGACAACAAAACAAAACATTCAACAACGTCACGCTTGTAAAGAGTAGCATTGTAGAGAAACTTTTGTAATGTAAACTTGATGCATCTTTTAAAAGGCAAAACAAAATCATTATCAATAAAGGAGCTCTAAAAGTGAAATACAGTACCATACAAAAATTCTGAATATAAGGCAAATAGCTTAATATCATCAAATAACAAATACTTATACAGTAGCTTGGGAGAGGGTACCTTCAAACACTTACTACTTTCTGTACATGGTCACTCAAAACTTGCAATAAATGACATATAAATCAAATGAAAATTAGACTTAATTTATGACAGGCAAAATGAAGAAGAAGAAGAAGAAGAAGAAGAGGGAGAGAAGTGGTAGCATTTGGGGGCGTGACTGACTTATTGCAAGGCGACAGCTGTGCCAGAGTCTCACGTGGTTGCATCATGCAGTCTCTGCTTATAGTAAGCATTCGCTGGGAACATAGGTCACAGTTTAGACAACTAAAAAAACGTTGTCTCAACTGGAAATCCACTGCATGGTAAAGTGAATCTTGGGTAACGGTTTTGCTCTGACCTCGGGTGATGGTATAAGACAGACCACTTAGCATCACGTAAATCAACATACACAGGATCTCTTGCCTGCTCACCAATCAACTTACAGGGCTAAAACAAATCAATTCTCTTTCATCAACAACAAAGCTTCACTGCCCTCTGGGTGTTAACAGCCCGGACGTCATCTCGTAGCTTCGTGCATTGAGTTAACCAAGTAACTACCACTTACGAAAACAAAAATAATGGACAGAAAAAGTATAAATGGTTGGGAAAGAGGATGCAGAGAGACAAGAAAGGAAAGAAAGAGAAGGTAGAAAAAGTTCATTTAGGTCGCCAACAATTTTGGATTACCTTGTGGACGCAGTATGACGGCACAGGGCATTACCGAGTCCTTAAGCACTCATGTCTGTGGGGCAAGGATAATGAACCTACTTTCATTATAGGGCAGAGAAATGATGCTTATAGGGAAGATGAAAGAGTTGATAATGATACAAAAATGAAACAGAAGAAAATGCCATGAACAGCTGGGAGACTCTGTGGTTGCCAAACACATTGTGCAAGCTACACATCCCTGGAGGTTAACTATTAAAAAAAAAAAAAAAATAAATAAATAAATAAAAATCTTAAAACACTTCTCATCACAACAACTAAGTATGACATACTTCTTCGACAGCAGAGTTGTGTTTTTAAAATACACAGGCGGTAACTGTGTTATGGATGCGAAATTTATTCTATAAAGGAGATCTAAAAGTTCTTCTCTGTATCCAGAGCAAATGCTTCAGTATATATCAACACTCACAGTACAGAAGATACAGTAGTGGCAGCAGTGCGGCAGCTGAGGGCCGTACGCATGCGGTACTTGCACAGCAGCAGCGTGGGCGGCTGGCTACACGGCGGCAAAAGTACACGTCCCGGGCACTGATGCCAGGACCCAAATGGAAATGGCACCGGGAAGCTGTCTGGTGGCGAAAGTTGGGCGGCGCTGCGGCAGGTGGGCCGCGCAGCTAGGCAACAACAGCGGGGCCCATGTCGCGAACATCTGGGCTGGCTGCGACCGTCAAATGTGACCGCAGTATGCACGTGCGCTGTGTGGCGCATCTCGAAGAACTGGCGACATCAGGGGCGACGGGGGTGGGTGGGCGACAGCAGCATGGGAGCCGAGCCGGTCATGAACAGGTGGAGCCACGGCAGCGGCTCGGACGTCTGGCACGCACGTGTTGGTGCCGTGTTCGGCGAGACGCAGGCAAACTTTGCCCAGGGCACTGGTATGTGCGGACACAGTGTCTGGTGCGATGTCGAGGTGATGCACTGCAGCATCCAGGCTCAGCTCGTAGAGGAATAACAGCGGCGAATATTGACTGACAACACAACATCAAACGTGAACCAAAATAAACGGCCACCCTATGAACCGAATGGTGGGAACGTATCCCAATTCTGACACAAAATGTAAGACCGATTACCTTGCAGTTTGGTCTCTTCCCCCAAACAACCCAACCCAACCAAATGTAAAGTTAGGGGAAATTTACGAGGGGCTTCTGCAACCAATGTAAAGTTATACGGATGCTAACGTCCCACTTCTGGTCACCAATTGTAAAAGAGTACATGGGTTGGGGATGGGGAGAGAAACTTCTGACACCAATGTTGATGTATAAAATGGCAGGGAAGGGGGAAGAAGCTTGTTAAATATGCCTTGTGGCAGCAGTGTGCAGGAGGTCGAGCAGTCAGGATTTGATAGTGGGCATCCAGGGCTTCCGTTAAATGACAAAATAGGGAATTAAGTACAATGAAGAGGATATATTTCAATATACGGAGTACAAAGGGCATGTGGTGGCTGGTCAAGAAGAGCAGAGCCAGAGGCTCTGCCTTCCCAAAGGACGTCTATTCTGCTCGATGTCTGGATTACAAGAGAGAGAAGCAAGTGTGTTCTGCATCGCAGAACACTCCAGCATCCACACACGTGATCACACTCCCGCCCATGCTATTGGCTAAAATCAATGGCGTGAATTTGCTTGCAGTTTCAGCAGAGGGCTCATGGCATCTCCTGTCAGCAGCTTTAACTGGACAGCACTGCCTCGGTTTTGAAAGGCAAGTGACTTGTCATGTAGACACGGCGTGAATTACTTTGGGAGAAAACTTGTAAAGATTCCACTGGGCCTTTGAAATAAATTTATTAAACTAATTCCCTAAAATATTCATTGACTACTGGCTGCCATCCTGTACAGTTCTCTCTTAATAGCTGGCGTACATCAATGTATTTCCATATTCTAGCATCCAGCCATGAAACAAAGACACTTTTAAACATTTCGCTATAATCACGTCATCTGCACATTGATACTAGGAAAGTCCTTTTGGTTAATATATTTGTCTCCATGTGCTGAAGGTTTCTTTATTGGTATGTACAAGCAATCAAGGCCCTGCATCATCACACATTGAAACTGATATCTTGATTGCCACTTCACTTTTGGTGGTTTGAGTGCACCTGTGTTTCTGGGAAATCAGATCCACAGTGGTCCTTTTCTATTAACATGAAGAACATACAAAAATGTCAGTGACACAGTTGTCTGATGCATACTCAAGTCTTTCTCCTACACCAGTCTGAAAACCAGGGTCTGCTAAATAGCATAATTCTTTTTTTCATTTTTGATTTGAAAGGGCACCCCCCTTTTCTTTTGTGATTTTCAGGAAGGAAGTGATTCACCAGCCAGATAATGTTTGTATACTTTCTCTCTTCTGTATTTCTTCAGACTATGTAAATCTTTTGTTGCTCTTGAAGCACCATAAAAACTGCCATTTTGACTAAAAACACTTGGTAACAATCAACAACAACAGAAATTATTCAGCTTGAAATATGCTATAGGGACCACTTCTCTGCTTGTGAGAAACTTCTCTAGTTTTATTCATACAAAGTAGGAGAATGTTCTAGGAGAATATTTTCTGAAATTCCAAGTGTAAAGTACATTCTCTGTTTTATTTAAATGATCCAATGAACTGTGGCTGTGTTGTAAACAACCCATTGTATGAGTCAGGAGCATGTCATGTCTGCCACTCTGCGAGGCTGTGACTTAGTGGTCACATTACTTTTCCCTTCCGATCCTTAGGCACACATTCCTCAAAGGATTCATCCTTTGTAGCTTGACTGTTTCCCTTACAACAGTGTTCCCTCCTACTTCTCATCCCCCTCCCCGCTTCTGAGGAGACAGTGCCACCTCAGGTGACGACAAATCTGCGTCCTTCAGAAATAAACATCTATACTACTTCATTACTTAGAATATCTGCAACACAATCAACCTCAGCGATAATGTCTTGTGCAGTCTCCGCAGTATCTACAACAACATTATAGTCTGCATTTCCATCTGCATAACACAAAAATCATTGACACATGTACTTCCCTGTACATGGGACTCAGGCTTCGCTGCCTCTAAACAACACCCATTATTACACAATGGGGTAGATACTACTTTACTTACTTACATCTCCCATGTTGCTATACACACATTTATTTACTTCAGTACAGTCCACACTTACTTCGCATTTTATCACATTTTCTTGAGATCTTGGCACTGATACTTCTATATTACTCTCTTTAACTTCTACATTAACTTCTGCATCCATTAAACTTGCACTTCTGACTTCTTTCTCCTTACTTTCTGCTTCCTTCTTGCCCTCTGAGACTCAACATTCATTTGCTGGGTATGGTCTTGGCAACCCTGGAGTTCCTGAGCTAGGGACTGGTAAGTGCTGCCATTCCCCTGTCACCTTAAGCTCTGGAATGCTTCAGCGACCACCACATGAAGCAGCAGTGGAATGTTGGTGTTAAGGAGAATGGGGACTTGGCTTCACCATCTGGATCATGAGAATGGTAGAAACCTCTATAACAAAAACCCTCAGTCTCAAGGTGAGATGCACGACTGTTGAGATGGAACGGTGATTAGCTGGCATCCTCTGGGGAATCTGCCGCACCTCAGTTGTATAAGGCTTACCTAGGCATGCACCGCTCTATTTAGGTGGACTTTTTATTTCCCTAGCTGCTAGTGGGACTGAGATGGAGCCCTCAAAGTTTCCCTTTCTTCCTCCCAGGGAAATGAGTGGGCCGCTGGTAGGGACCAACACCCATTCTAACAAGAGGGTTTGTTTAGGCAGTCCTGACTCTGCAGTTATACAGAGTTCTTCAGTATATAGTAACAGAACACATGCTGCTAGTCAGAATGTGTTTGTGATTGTGAAATGGAAAGAGAGCAGCTTTGAGTAGGTTTTGCCTTTTTATATTAATAAAGGTTTAGAGGGCATCACAGATACATCGAAATCAGTCAAGCAATTTTATAACAGAACATGTTGGTTGAAACTGCTAGTTCCCAACAAGTGACCAACCTCTGGAAAGCTAAATGCCTAGGGGAATATGCCGTAGAAATGGAGCTCCACAGCACCTTGAACTACAGCAAAGATGTTGTGTCTTGTAGCCATCTAATTGATATTCCCAAGTAGGAATTGAAAGACGAGTGGGCTCAAGAAGGGATCATTGATGTGCAAAATATATTGAAAAGGATGGATGGGGATCTTGTAAAATCTGACTCCTTCACCCTTACCTTCAATAGCACAAAACTCCCAGAGAATATCAAGGCAGGTTTCCTTCACCTAAGCATATGCTCTATGTCCCCAACATAATGTGCTGTTTTAAATGTCATCACTCTGGGCACACCAACTTAGGATGTCAGGGTGAAGCCACGTGTGGCAAGGCCACCCACAATGGAGTTGGTTCCTCCTCTCCTCTAAAGCGTGTAAATTGATGTAGGGATCACTTTGTCTAGAGTAGAGAGTGCAGTGTCTTCCATGAAGAAAGGAAGTTACAGGAGATTAAAACATCAAAACGCATCCTTTATGGTGAGGCCAAAGAGATTTATAAGGCCGTGCAACCTCCTACATTCGCTAAATTTTTTGCTTCAGCTAACACAAATGGGTTCAGGACTCTTGTGGAGGAACTGGAACTTTTGGCACAGGCACACCCCCTGTCCTTGTGTTTACAGGAAACACATTTTAAAGCCCTGTGCTATGGGGCTATATGCACCACTGAAAGGATGGCCTGGCTGGGTAAAGAGCAAAGAGAGAGTTTACTGTGTTTGTCAATAACATATACCACTCCTCTGCTTTCTCCTTGGTTACTGATTTACAAGCAGTAGTCATTGCTGTTCATGTTGGTCAGAAGCTCACTATCTGATACCTGTATTCACTGCCGCAGGACGCGATAGACTCTGAGACTCTCACAGGTCTTATTGCACAAGTCCCCTGCCCATTTCTCCTACTGGATGATTTCAGTGCCCGTGATGTATTTTGGGGCTGAAATTATACTTGCCCCAGGGGTCAAATTTGGAGAATCTCATGATGTCTCGGGAGCTGTGCATCCACAACACAGGCAGTCCCACACTGAAATGGATGGTCCGCTGGGCTAACTGGATGCTGTTCATCCAGCTGGCTGTGTTTGAACACCGTGACAGTGTGCAGGAATGGGCTTACCACATCACACAGTGATCCATCATGCTCCCGATTTATCCATCTCGAAGTCTTCATGTCATCTTAGAATGCAACCTGTACCTTGGTGGGATGATGAGTGCCATTCAGCAATACAGGACAGGCATGCATATCTTCAATGGTTTAAATTCTGCCCAACAGCAGACAGCCTCACAGCCTTTCAAGTCGCAAGAGCCAAAGCTTGCCACATGATTAGAGAGAACAAGAAGAGGTAGTGGTAAGTGTTCCCGGACTCTTATCAGCTGCTCCAGTTGTTCTACAAAATTATGGGAAACCAACCTCAGGGTTTCTGGTAAACATAGTTGTTTACCAATAGCAGCAGTGCTGAAATTGGGTTGTCTCCAAGCAGAACACGGAGACATCGCTCAGATGATGGCAGTGCATTTTGCAGCGACTACTGCCAATGCCAGTGAGGATCTGGCATTTCGCCATTGCTGTGTGGCTGCAGAGAGGGGCAAGTTGGAATTCAGATCCCACAATTTTGAGCCTTACAACTGCTCTTTCTCCATATGGAAGCTGGAATCAGAATTGTCAGAGACCTGTGATACTGTACCCAGTCATGACCAAATCCGGTACTGTGTGCTTCAGCATTTGCCAGCAGTATCACAGGAAATGCTTCTCGAATGTTTTAATTTAATATGGCAGAAAGGTCACTTCACCAACTCGTGGAACCTCTCCTCGAACTAGGAAAGGACTGCATGTGTCCCGTCACCTTAATGAGCTGTGTGGGAAAGACTCTGGAGTGAATGGTTAACTGTTGCCTGGTGTGGTTTTTATAGACCAGGCAACTCCTTCAGTGCTCTCAGTGTGGGTTGTGGAGGTTTCAGTCCACTGTCGACAACCTGACCCTACTGGAGGCGGCTATTCAGGAGGCTTTCCTACATAAATGTTACTGTCTCTCTATGTCCTTTGATATCAGTAAGGTGGAACAAAAATGGAAAAAATTCAGAAACATCGTCCAGTACGCCTTAGATAAGTTCGTACCGACTAAGGTCCAAAGCGAGGGGAAAGATCCACCGTGGTATAACAATCATGTACGAAAGGTACTACGGAAACAAAGAAAGCTTCATCATAGGTTTAAGAGTAGTCAAATCATAGCTGATAAGGAAAAGCTGAACGAAGCGAAAAAGAGCGTAAAGAGAGCAATGAGAGAAGCATTCAACGAATTCGAACATAAAACAATGGCAAACAATCTAAACAAGAACCCTAAAAAGTTTTGGTCATATGTAAAATCGGTAAGCGGATCTAAATCCCCTATTCAGTCACTCGTTGACCACGATGGCACCGAAACAGAGGACGACCGAAGAAAGGCAGAAATACTGAATTCAGTGTTCCGAAACTGTTTCACTGCGGAAAATCGTAACACGGTCCCTGACTTCAGCCGTCGCACGGACGCCAAAATGGAAAATATTGAAATAAACGATATCGGAATTGAAAAACAACTGCTATCACTTAGTAGCGGAAAAGCATCCGGACCAGACGAGATACCCTTAAGATTCTACAGTGATTATGCTAAAGAACTTGCCCCCTTTCTATCAGCAATTTATCGTAGATCGCTGGAAGAACGTAAAGTACCTAGCGACTGGAAGAAAGCGCAGGTCGTTCCCATTTTCAAGAAGGGTCATAAATCAGATGCGAATAATTATAGGCCTATTTCGCTTACGTCAATCTGTTGTAGAATAATGGAACATGTTTTGTGTTCTCGTATTATGACGTTCTTAGATAATACAAATCTCCTTCATCATAACCAACATGGATTCCGCAAACAGAGATCATGTGAAACTCAGCTCGCCCTATTTGCCCAAGAAATTCACAGTGCCGTAGACACTGGCGAGCAGATTGATGCCGTATTCCTGGACTTCAGGAAGGCATTTGATACGGTTCCGCACTTACGTTTAGTGAAAAAAGTACGAGCTTACGGAATATCGGACCAGGTTTGTGATTGGATTCAGGATTTCCTAGAAGAAAGAACACAACATGTCATTCTTAACGGTTCAAAATCTGCAGATGTAGAGGTAATTTCGGGAGTACCGCAGGGAAGCGTGATAGGACCTTTATTGTTTACAATATACATAAATGACTTAGTTGACAACATTGGTAGCTCCGTGAGGCTATTTGCAGATGACACGGTTGTCTACAAGAAAGTAGCAACATCAGAAGACTCGTACGTACTCCAGGAGGACCTGCAGAGGATTAATGCATGGTGCGACAGCTGGCAGCTTTCCCTAAACGTAGATAAATGTAATATAATGCGCATACATAGGGGCAGAAATCCATTCCAGTACGATTATGCCATAGGTGGTAAATCATTGGAAGCGGTAACGACCGTAAAATACTTAGGAGTTACTATCCGGAGCGATCTGAAGTGGAATGATCACATAAAACAAATAGTAGGAAAAGCAGGCGCCAGGTTGAGATTCATAGGAAGAATTCTAAGAAAATGTGACTCATCGACGAAAGAAGTAGCTTACAAAACGCTTGTTCGTCCGATTCTTGAGTATTGCTCATCAGTATGGGACCCTTACCAGGTTGGATTAATAGAAGAGATAGACATGATCCAGCGAAAAGCAGCGCGATTCGTCATGGGGACATTTAGTCAGCGCGAGAGCGTTACGGAGATGCTGAACAAGCTCCAGTGGCGGACACTTCAAGAAAGGCGTTACGCAATACGGAGAGGTTTATTATCGAAATTACGAGAGAGCACATTCCGGGAAGAGATGGGCAACATATTACTACCGCCCACATATATCTCGCGTAATGATCACAATGAAAAGATCCGAGAAATTAGAGCAAATACGGAGACTTACAAGCAGTCGTTCTTCCCACGCACAATTCGTGAATGGAACAGGGAAGGGGGGATCAGATAGTGGTACAATAAGTACCCTCCGCCACACACCGTAAGGTGGCTCGCGTAGTATAGATGTAGATGTAGATGTACTTGGACACACAGTATTATCATGCAACTCCTTCAATGTGGTTTTCATGGCCACCTCCCCATCTTTATATGGTCTTCCCTGTCTTGGCAATGTTTTACATGGCGCATTGGCAAAACACTGTCTGTTCGTTTCGAGCAGGAGAATGGTGTTCTCAGAGTAGTGTTTGAAGTGTTATGCGCTCTGCCATAGCCATAAACAATATCACATCTATGGCACAGAGTCCCAAATAGTAGTCCTCATGTATGGACAATTTTGTTGTTTCTCCTCCAGTGTCGCAACAGCGACTCGCCAGTTGCAGCATGGGGTTTACATCCAAATCAATGTATCTACAAAATACATAGTTTGAGATAAAGGCAACAGATATTTTGCAAGAGTAGAAACTATCACTGCTACCACATAAGTTCACACTGCTGATAACCGTGATACCTCATGGATCTTACCGTGTGTTTCCATTCATTCAGCAATTTCCCAGCTTTAACATCAGTACAGTGGGAAGCAGATTTGTAAATGTCTAATTTTTTAGAAACCTTGTTATGACTGTAAACCCTTAAACTTACAATGTGGAGGTTAGAGGAGTGGACTGCAAAGACAGGTTTTCTGTTTCCTCCAGATAAGTGTCATTGTTGGTGTTCATTTTAATCATTCTCATAGTGTTTTTAATTTATCTTACTTGAATGTAAGGGATATCATTCTACATTTTATAGACTCAGTGAAGTTTCAAGGCCTCATTTTTTACTCCAAACGACTGTGGTTACAACACCTGAGAGGTCTGAAGGTCAGAACCCAGAAGGCACTGAATATCATAATTTTTCTTAGCCACAGGTCTTGGGGAGCAGACATGGAGCATCTGCTCAAATTTTATAGGGCTTTCACTTGTTTGCAGCTTGAGTAAGGCTGCACAGCGTACAGGTCAGCAAGGCCTTCATACCTGAAAATTATTGATCCTATCAACCATGAGGGGACTAAGCTGGCCACCAGTGCTTATAGGATCAGCCCCATACCCACTATCTGTGCTGGGCTGGGGAACTGTGACTCACTATCCAGTGGAAACTTCTCATGGTGTGTCAGGCATGTTAGTGCCTCACAGCTCCAATTTCACTGGCATACCATGCTGTTGCTCGTCCACCTGTGAAACGCCTTTTCTCTGATTGTCCATGAGCAACAATGCCGTTTTGGATCTGTGTGCAGCATGTGCTGGAATCACTTGGCATGGAACAAGTACAACCTCAAATCCAGAGTTTTAACTGTTTGTCGCCATGGGTACTGTAGAGACCCATAGTAATTTTAGATTTAGTGCAGTACAGGAGAGGTTGTACTCCTGCATATATTTTTAATTCATTGTTTTATGACATTTTAACTGAGCACCACAACTATACAGTGTCTTTACAGATGGGTCAAAACAGGGGCTCCATTACTTGCTCTGTTATTTTCCCCAATCATGTCTTTAAGGTCCGACAACCTCGAGACTTTACTGTCTTTGACGCAGAATTATATGCAATCTTGCTGGAACTGGAGCAGATGAGATGTGCTTTGAGTCCTACATTTCTTGTCTGTTCAGATTCTCTGAGTGCTCTTCACTCTCTACAACATTTCTACCAGCAGATAAAGTATTCCAGAATATCCAGGATGCCCTCCTCCAACTACAACAGCTGGGGAGGAGGTATCTACCTGCTGGGTTACTTGTGGGTTGTGGGGAATGAAAGGGCAGATGCAGCAGCCTTAGTTATTTCAATGTGCCACCCTCCTGCATGCCATCACCTCACTTGTTAGGTGCGGAGTCATGTGTCGGTGGATAGATGAGTGGCTTGAAGTGACAGATACCAAGCTGCGTCTAGTAAAGCCCACTATGCGGCCATGGCATACCTTCTTTCAGCCACAAAGACTAGATGAGGTCCTCCTTACTCATCTTCGCATAGGCTACAGGCCTCTTACACATGGCTTCTTGCATCAGCGAGATGACCTTCCAATGTGTGGTGCTTGGGGAGTACAGATCACTGTGTGCCACAGTTTACTAGACAGTGTTTTATTTTTGGACCAGATGGCAGTGATAGGTCTACTTTCTATTTTCAGTGACATTGAAGTGAATGTGGTTAGGTTATAAAGGTTTTGTGATCTCTCCAACGTGTTTCCAAAAATTTTAGGGAGATGTTAATCTGTTCACAGGGTGACTTGCTCACCCAAGCTTTTTGTAAAAGGTCAGATATCACATATCCCTGTGCCATTTTTTAGCTCCTCTGTCGTTTTACTTGCGTTTTCATCCAAGGTGTAGCATGTTTACTGTATCTCCTCTGTTTTATGGCATGTGATATAAAGAGACTGTGTGTGTCAATGCGATTGAGGGGTGAGTGAGTGATCAAGTGCGTGAGTGAGTGAACATACCAACCTCTTCAACTCTTTTACCCATGTTTGTAAGGCAGGTGATAACCTCGCTGTCAAGTGTCCGTATACCTCAAAAACAACAACAACAATGATAACTTCCTTCTTCTTTCTTAATTCCTCCAAAATCCTCACATCTCCTACTCCCAGAAAACTGTCCATTTTCAGCCATCCACTCATAAATTCTATATTCCTTTTCTCTATTCTACTGCACACTGCTCTGTACTATTGCTCGGCCTTTACTTTTGTAAACATACACACATTGTCTGCTTGCAATCAAGCTACCTCATCTGCTAAAATCCATAACGTTTCATCCCGCATAGCCACCTTTAGTATTTGAAATGGCATGGTTAACACTGTATATACTTCTAGATAACGAGCCACACCCCTCGCCCATAACACAGCATATTAACCAAGTGAAAGCTAACACTTAAATTTACACATCTACATAACACTGTCTGAGTTTATCTGCCACATACTGTACATATAAATACAATTTAACGTCTGACAAAAGACCCATTCACTTGCCATGATACTGCTGTGAAGCAAAAAACAAACACACAAACACACACACACACACACACACACACACACACACACACACACACACACACACACACCACTGCACTCACCCCACTGCATGTTGACGCTACAAGTTACAGTTGTGACATGATGTTGGATCCAGCTGCAGATATCAGTCCTGTGTCTGACACCAAAATGTGGAAGCCTTGGGGTGGGTGGCTTTTACTGTGGCAGGTATGTTGACGGCAGAAAGTAGTCTGGTGGGTCTCAAGAAAACATCATTAACAGCTACACATTTTATTAGAAAACAAGATACAGCACTTGTAGTGTCATTTTGTAGTAGCAACGCCCCCTTGGCACGTGCTGACAGTGCGAGGACCATGATGCTGAGACAACGGGCTGGTGGCTGGGCCGAAATGCTGATATGGGATGCCACCGGCAGCAAGTGCACCATCCCATCACATCTCGGCAGCTCAGGGCAGGTCATGCCTGCAGGCATGGAAGTCCATCAAGATTCTTGCAGAGGAAGACAGCCCCCAGTGGTGGTGTCCATCCTTGCGAGAGCAGAGGTGTACAGCATCAGTTTGCCTGCATCAATATAGGCAGATAGGTGGCTGCACCGCCACGGTAACGAATGACAGCCCTATACAGCAGAAGTCCAGCTGTAGCTGAAGTGAACCCGAAGATGGCCCACCATCTGGAAGGTGCCAAATCCACAGGACTTGACTTAGAAGCAGAAGTTGGATTGTCAGTGGTGGTGCTCAAGTCTCTTAGTGGTGGCTTGCACAGTCATGTCACCCCATCACCTGGCATGGACCTTGCCTCATTGTTGGTGCTGCCAGATTGTGATGCAATCAGCTAAAAATGACGACAGAAGGTGTGACAACTGGCCTGCCAGTGCTGTGGTTGGCTGACCTTTCTACTGCCCTGTTGGTACTGCAAGTGCTACTATGGGCCCACAATGTGGAGACTAGCTTGTGGTATTGCTACATTTGATGTGTGGGTGTTTTGGTCCACTGTGTGCGACAACTGTGGTGGTGCTGATATTTTACTTCGTAGTGCCAAAAAATAGTGACAGTGCTACAACTGGATCCAGCCTTGGGTCTGCCCAAAAGTGCATACCCACATCAGGGCAGCTACGGAAAATGGTGTTGCTTCCTGTTCAACTTGATCACGTGGTGAGAAGATCCAGCAGTGTCCAGCGAGGATGCCCATGCAATAATTCTGTCAGGCTATGACCATTTTTGGGCATTGATATGCAAGAAGGTAAAAAGATGTTAAGAGCAGAGCCTGATTTAGTTGTTCCCATGGCTTTTGCCACTTGTTTTAAAAGTGCTTATAAAGCATTCTGCTAAGCCATAAGAAGATGGATGTAAGGGTGTGAGATTGTAAATGCTTAATGCTATTGTCCGTGCAGAATTGGTGGAACTTGGATGCTATGAAATAAGGCCCGTCGCCCATAATCAAGATGTAAGGTGCTCCTCCAATGGCAAAAAGTTTTTAAAGCCGCTGCTGCCACCACCACCACCACCACCACCACCACCACCACCACCACCGCTCCCCCTCCCCCTCCCCCGACATTGCTGATGTCATCATCTGCTGCAACCTGACAATATAAGGAAAATGTGAAAAGGTGTCGACCACAATAATACACATCGTTCTAAGGAAGGGACCATTGAAATCTGCATGGATGTGGTCCCATGACTGAATGGGTGCTGGCTATGCAGAATAAGACTGTGGGAGGAGGGGGGCTGACTGACGGGCTTGGCAGGCAGTATAGTGACAGGCTACCCATGCAACGTCATCATTCATACATGGCCAGTGGAGAAAGCAGCAGTGCAGCTGCTTTATTTTGTAGGCCCCCCCCCCCCCCCTCCCAACGCAACTAGAGTAACTGCAACACCCATTGATGCATGGATATGGATGCCACCTCCCAGTAATTGTCATCATCTTGCATTATAGTGCATTTAAAAGCAGTTATGACTTTTGATGTTTGGCTGACTAGAGGGGGATGTGAAGCCATTGCCCAAGTAACACCAATGCTGTGCCGGCTTTCCCTACCATGCCCCCAACGGTTTGGCTGGTAAAGCGCCCCTGTTGCCACACCATGAAACCATGTGGTGTCACGCATTACTTGCATCAACGTTTGTCAGCTCTTGTTGTAAAGTCGTATTTTCTGGTGTTGTGTTCTGTAGTCGTCAGGTATTGTGAACAAGTGTTTTGTGTTGGCTTCCATGAACAACAATAGTGCAATGCATCTGACACAAGATTTGCAATAAAAGTGCCATCCAGGAACACGTTCACTGGCTGGTGAGATAATGTTCTGCTGCAAAACATTTATCAAAATTCTACAATAGTAATGGACAAAATGCCTTACCACTCTGTTGTGATGCATACAGCTCCAACAGTGCAGTGGAGGAGGGTTGGGTTCTTTGGGGAAGGAGACCAGACAGCGAGGTCATCGGTCTCATCGGATTAGGGAAGGATGGGGAAGGAAGTCGGCCGTACCCTTTCAGAGGAACCAGTGTCTAACCACTGTGGCAGTGGAGGAAAGCGGATATTTTGCTCTGGATACAGAGAAATGTTCCACGAGATAAAGTTGAACCTAGCATATACAAAGCGGTGTTAATGGAACTTGTAGTGCTGTACAAGCCAAAACTTCACGGACCCTGGTCGATGAACCAGCTAATGGTAAAGGGCATAGTTCAATCGTGCTTCCTGTGTATCATGCTCATTTAAATGCGATTGAGAACATATCTGCCTGATGAAAAGTAATGTAGCAAAAAACAGCAACAAGTGATGTTGAAATACTGAGAAAAAAAAAGCCATTGCGAATGCTGTATGACAGGAATGGTCTTGAGTTGTCAGCCGTACAAAGAAGGTAGTTGAGGAGACATTTATTCATGAAAGACTCTGACAAGTTTTGAGGAATACATAACTTCTCTTGTTGCCATGTTAGAAGAGTTTAGAAATATTCATCTCACTAACATTCTAAGGCAGATGAGATTGTGACAGAATCCTGAAATATAGTGTGTTATTAAACTAGCAACTCAGTGCAAGTCAAGACAATGCTTTATAAAACAATCCATTCTCAGTAGAAAAATAAATGTGTAACTTCTTCACATATATTGTTACAAAATCCATAGAAGTTCTCATTTCACCAGCTATTGGTGGCCATAAATAATTACAGTACTTCACTGAAAAGTCTGTATTTGCTCAAATATCGCAGTAGATATGGAAGTTTCACATATTAATTATATGGCGAAACACTCTTGTCTTTGTGTGCTATCATTTGCCAAAATCTTGTTTAGATATCAAACCATTTATGAGATATGAGGAGTTTATGAATATTTCCCTCTAGTTTTTTCACTGATGCACAAGTTTGTAGTGGAAGGCTTTACACACATTTCATTATCTTGAGATTGGAAACAGACAGCGATATCCTTCAATGTTCAAGGAATAATTCAGTATATTAACGACATTTAATGTGTGGCAGCATGTAACCTAACACACAGCAAACACAAATTCACTATGACCCATATTTTTCACTGCAAAGTAAGAATTTCTTGCAGTAGTTTACCTACTATCGAAATATCACAATAACAATGACCATTAATGAAATGATAGGGGGTTCATCATGAAGCTGATGAATTAAACTATAAGGTGCACGAGAATGAGAGTTTATTACCATATAATTTCTTTAAAATCATTTGAGAAAGATGGCAGATTGGCTGGTTTGCTGATCACATAGTCAAGCAAACCTGCCAGGTTCCGCACTGAGTAGACCTGGCGTTAGCGTCACTTGCTGACGTACCCAGTGCACATTGGCGACCACGCTTCCCTCCATTCGTCCCGTACTGAACTGTCAAATTTGGTAGTAATGTCCTGGGCCTGATTTGATGTTTGGACCACCGGCCGGAGTGGCCGAGCGGTTAAAGGCACTACGGTCTGGAACCGCACGACCGCTACGGTCGCAGGTTCGAATCCTGCTCGGGCATGGATGTGTGTGATGTCCTTAGGTTAGTTAGGTTTAAGTAGTTCTAAGCTCTAGGGGACTTATGACCACAGCAGTTGAGTCCCATAGTGCTCAGAGCCATTTGAACCATTTTTGATGTTTGGACCCAAATGGTATAGGTTTTTCAGTACCGTCAACAAATTTATGAGACAGAATGGCCCTGATTCCATGCAATGAGATATCTGTAGCCAGAATTAATGATAAATGAGGCTGATAAGTCATTAAACAGAGTGCTGTACCAAAAATCTTCGAAATATGGCCACTGCACTAATGATTCTGAATGGTAATCTGTTGTACTGATAGAGGTCAGAGAGGGTTTTTTTTTCCTCCCAGCTCTTATACCACCACCAAAGGGGAGGCCCATTGGCTACAAGGAAAGGGGGTAAGCCATTTTGCTTTTATGACGTGTGTGATTCTAGCTTGGGTTGCTAGCAGATTTTGACGTGCTTTAAACAGTTGCAGCCCTGCCAAAGGTTTCAGCACTGTGGGCATAAAAATTCAAAGCCTTCCCAAGCCCCAGTTCAAAAATGGTGTAAGTTGAGAGTTCGTTGCTTCACATGGCACTGGAGGTTGACCAGAATGCACAGAATGTTGAATAGAAAACCCAGATGCAGAGTATGCATCCAGTCAGAAAATGTTTTCCACAGATGAGACTGCAATGACCAGGAAAGGCAGTGTCTGTTTATCTTGGTTATATCTGACTTAAAGTTACACTTGGTCCAACAGCGGAATCTCATGTCATCCACATGCCTATAACTGTGAGTGCATATTCTCCAGTGGCAGAGCACCAGTACTGAAACACAGGATTTTATTTTCCATGGAGACCAATTCACAAGTATCAGAGAGAAACGTCACTGACACTTCTAGTAATTCTGCATATAACAGAATCTGACTAGGCACTACATCACAATCCCTGACTGAAATATATTTTCAGTTGGTGAAGACACTCAACTGATACCTGCTGCACTTTGACACATTACTGCAGTATGCCCTTTATGAAAATAATTGCAGTATTCTGCTTCATAATTCAGATCTTCATGGTGCGCATGCAATGAAAAACAGTCTGAACAGTTAGGAAACAACTGAAATTGGTGCCTTAGAACGACATGGGGTGACATAGTGGGACTGGTTGGCTGCCACCATGAAAGGTGTGTTTATCGCATTAGGACCCCAGTCGTCCTGTGCATCATTGAACACATCAAATTTGTTAAAAGGTTTGCCGGTTGTTGAAGTTGATTGAGTAGTTGTTGCCACAGTTCAAAAGCTTTGCGTCCATGATAGTTGTGACTTGATACGAAAGTAACCACCTCATTGTTAATTTTGTGACACATCCTTTTATGTTAACAGTTATTTATTACACTTGCGTAAGTACACTGCAGCATGGAACAAAAGTCAATAATTTCTGAGCCAGAAGAAAATTAAGTGATTTGCACAAGTAATTCACTTTTTATGGACATTAAACTACTCACTAGACACTTGTCATAAAATAACACAGCTGTGGCAGCATTGATAGACAGCGGTGCAACTGCTATAATTGTTATTTCACCTGGCTGAATAAGTATACCAGTCCATAGATCCCTGAGCATAACTTCACGAGCAATCTCACACGCCAGACGTAGTCAGTTTGCACAGCTGTAAGAGCAGTCTGTTTTGTTATCCGGCAAAGCCCATAGCTACAGAAGCGTTGTCTAGGAAAGGGTTGGTTGGATCATAATACAAGGTTGGCTAACTCACAGAGAATGAGAGCAAGTTTATGGCCGCTCAGGTTTAAATTGGCCAGCTAGCTAGTCTCATGTAATTGATTGGCCGGAGATGCTGTGTCCCCCCTGCGGGTTCGGGGGTTAGAATTGGCCTGAGGTATTCCTGCCTGTCGTGCGAGGCAACTAAAAGGAGTCTCACACATTTTGGCCTTTATGTATTGGTCCCCTCTTGGGTTTGACTGCCATCCTTACCAAATTTCTGCCGGCCGGAGTGGCCGTGCGGTTCTAGGCGCTACAGTCTGGAACCGTGTGACTGCTACAGTCGCAGGTTTGAATCCTGCCTCGGGCATGGATGTGTGTGATGTCCTTAGGTTAGTTAGGTTTAAGTAGTTCTAAGTTCTAGGGGACTGATGACCACAGCAGTTAAGTCCCATAGTGCTCAGAGCCATTTGAACCAAATTTCTGTTGCTAGTGTGTGCCATTTGGGGAAGGACGCCTTATCTGGTGTTTTTTGTTTGTCCACCATGCACCAAGATCTTGCATGCTACTTACTGTCGTGTAGTGGGCTTTGCACCCAACGTCTTATGGGTTGTCTACCTATCGTCTCCTGTGCCATACTATCCTTCGCACCCACAACAATTCTGGACCATTTCAGCACCTGAAATCCAGTGCGGTAGCCAGTTCGTCGTGGTGGGGTTGTCATGTACCCTCTTGGTGGTAGCCCCCTGACAATGCACTGCTGATGCCAGAGCTGAGACCTCCCTGCATATGCCAAGGAGTAGGCGCCCATCCTTCTGGAGCAACAGGACTCCGGGCAATAGCCATCCTGCCAGGTGGCCCTTGCTGAAGCTGGGTGGCGCCCGTGGGGAGAGCCCCTGATCAGAATGGGTGGCATCAGAGCAGGTGACCCGCAATGAAATGGGTTAAAGCAAAACAAGCTGGTGGTCACTTGGCCCCAGCAGTCTCTATGTGCATACGAGATGAATTTGATGCTGCGGCCTATGATTCCCGATCATTCCCCTCCCTAGCTACGCCTTGGGAGGATCGTAGGATGACTCGGTCTTGTGAGCTGTATTCGCCTCGGTACCTAGTTTGCAAGACTGATGAAGAGACCTTTCAGACAACAAAACCCCAATTCTTTGTAGACCACCTCAAACATAGGTTCGGGGAAGTGGCGGCGTTGTCTGAAATGCGCAGCGGGGCAATTTTGATCCAGGCAGCCTCCCCAGCCCAGTCACTGGTGTTGCTCACCTGTGACAAGCTGGATGACACCCCTGTCTCGATTACGCCCCATAAAAGCCTTGACATGGTCCAGGGTATTATTTTCTATTGTGACCACCTTTTGCAGTCAGATGAGGAGCTACGTGGCAACATAGAGTGACGGGGTGTCCACTTTGTCCGGTGCATGCATAGGGGACCCAAAGACAACAGGGTTGCCACTGGTGCCTTCATCTTGGCCTTTGAGGGTGACTCGTTGCCTGAAAAGGTCAAGGTGATGGTTTACCGTTGTGACATGAAACCATACGGTGCTTCAAGTGTTGGAAGTTTATTCACATGTCATCTCGTTGTACTTTCAGCACCACATGCAGAGATTGCAGTTGTCCTCTTCACCCGGGCGCTCTGTGTGTGCCTCCTCCCACTTGTGTCAACTGTGGGAAGCACCACTGCCCCTGCTTGCCTGACTGCCCTGTTCTCCATAAGGAGCGACAAATCGTGGAAATAAAAACCCTGGACAGGCTCATGTATCAGGATGCGAAGAGAGAGTATGAACGGCTTCATCCTGTGCAGATGACTACTTCCTATGCTGCATCTGTGACTTTGTTGCCCCTGGTGGTGACTGCTGTCCTTACGGTTAAGCCTCCAGTGGGCCCTCAGGGCCGCCCTGGCTCTTCCCCCGTGTCTGTGATGGGGGACACTGCTTCTTCTGGTGCTCACAAGGTACCTCCTTTGGGAGACCAACCCCCCAAATTGACGGGGATATCAGACCCCGCACCCCCGCCGGAGGTACACCAGCCTCCTCCGGCTTCTCTTGCACGGAAAGGGTCTCTTGGAAGTCTACCTTCTAAGGCATCCTCCAGCGCGACAGCTGACATCAGTCGGTGGCTCAAGGCGCCAGGAGCGGCAGATCACAGAGCTTCATCTGTCTATGGCCCTCTTTCTGAGACTTCCTCCCAGGTTGCTCTTGAGGAGCAGTGGGAGGAGGAGGAGAAGAAGAAGAAGAAGAAGAAGAAGAAGAAGAAACTGGGTATAACGGAAGAGGTTCAGGTTGCCTCTGTGCCACCTGTTACTACCAGCTCTGCTTCTGAGGATGATCTGAAGATTTTGGAGTCCCCCGATGACCTCAATCTCACCTCTTCCTCAGATGCAATGGTCCTCAATTCAGGCTCTCCTTTGGTGGTGGTAGGTGACCCATTGGTGTAATCTGCCTCCTCGGTCCCTTCACACCTTTTTCGGCCGCAGACACTATCATTCTCCAGTGGAATTGCAGCGGTTTTTTCCACCAACTTTCTGAGTTCCAACAACTTCTCAGCCTTCACCCTTCCTTTTGCATTTCTCTCCAGGAAACTTGGTTTCCGGCGTTGCGAACCTCTTCCCTCTGTGGCTATTGGGGTTATAATAAGAATCGGGCAGCTTATGAGAGGGTATCCAGTGGATTCTGCATCTACATCCTTAACTCTCTTTGCAGCAAGTGTGTGCCTCTTCAAACACCTTTATAGGCTGTCGCTGTTAGGGTGTGGACGTCACAGGCTTTTACCGTCTGCAGTATCTATCTTCCCCCTGTATTGGCTGCGCTGATAGCCCAACTGCCGCCACCTTTTCTGTTACTGTGCGACTTCAACGCCCATACCCCTTGGTGGGGTGGATTGGTGGCAACAGACCGAGGCACTGTCATTGAGCAAGTGTTGGCACATCGCAACCTTTCTCTTTTAAATGATGGTGCCTTCCACACATTTCTGTGTGGCGCATGACACATACTCAGCTGTCGACCTTTCAGTCTGCAGCCCTGGCCTTCTCCTGTTTGTCCAATGGAGGGTGCATGACAACTTGTGCGGTAGTGACCACTTTCCGATCTTTCTGTCACTGCCCCAGCGTCACTCACCTGGGCGCCTCCCCAAATGGGTTTTGAATAAGGTTGACTGGAACTTGTTCGCCTCCCTTGCCACTATTGAACCTCCATCTCATGACGCCATTGATGTGGTGGTTCACACGGTCACCACCGGCATTGTTTCTGCAGTGGAATATGCACTTCCCTGTTCTTCTGGGTCCCCTCAGCAGGAGGACTGTGCCTTGGTGCTCACCAGAGATCGCTGAGGTGATTCGCGATCACAGGTGGGCCCTCCGTCATAAGCGGCCCTCGTCACTGGACCACCTTATAGAATTTAAGTGGCTCCATGTCCAAGCCTGACGCCTTATTTGCCGACGGAAGCAGTAGTGGTGGGAAAGGTATGTCTCCACCATTGGCATCCGTACCTCTCCATCGCAGGTTTGGGACAAGATTAGGTGATTCTATGGCTATTGGACCCAAGTTGGCATACCTGGGCTTTCCCTGATTGGAGCAGTCTGTACTGACTCCGACACGATTGCAGAACTCTTAGCAGAGCATTATGCTCAGAGTTCTGCTTCTCCGAATTACCCACTGGCCTTCCGCTCCCTGAAAGAGCAGTTGGAATGTCAGAGCCTTTCATTCCATAAACACCACACCAAATTGTACAATGCTCCATTCAGTGAGTGAAAATTCCAAAGTGCCCTAACCGCTTGCCCTGATACGGCTCCCAGGCCGGATCGCATCCACTATCAGATGCTCAAACACCTCTCAGTGAACTGCCAGCGACGCCTCCTAAACCTTTTCAACCGTATCTGGGTTGAGGGTGAGTTCCCATCACAATGGCGGGAAAGCATCGTCATCCCCTGTTGAAACCTGGCATGAACCCACTGGAGGTGGACAGCTACTGTCCCTTTAGCCTCATCAACATTCCATGCAAGTTGCTCGAATGCATGGTGAGGCAGAGGTTGAGTTGGCTACTTGAGTCTCTGGGCCTTCTGGCTCCATCTCAGGGTGGGTTTCATAAGGGCCGCTCTGCCACCGATAATCTGGTCTGCCTGGAGTCTGCCATCCGTGCAGCATTTGCCCACTGACAGCATCTGGTTGCCATCTTTTTTGACATGCGGAAGGCATACAATACAACATGGCAAGATCACATCCTTACCACACTTCATGGGTGGGGGCCCGCTCTTGATTTTTATTCAAAATTTTCTGTTGCTTCGCTCCTTCCGCGTGCAAGTTGGTCCCTCCCATAGTTCCTCCCGAGCCCAGGAGGCTCTGTCTTGAGTGTCCACCTCTTTTTAGTTGCTCGCTGCAGCTGTGGGTACGTCTGTATCAACTTCTTTGTATGCTGATGACTTTTACCTGTACTATAGCTCCACTGGCATTGCTGTTGCTGAACGGCAGCTGCAGGGCACTATCCGCAAGGTGCAGCCTTGGTCTGTATTGTGCAGCTTCCAGTTTTCAGCCGCCAAGACTTGCATCATGCATTTGTGCTGGTGTCGCACTGTTCACCCTGAGCCACGGCTTTATCTTGATGGCGAACCTCTTGCTGTGGTGGAGACACATAGGTTTTTGGGATTGCTTTTTGATGCCTGGTTGACTTGGCTGCCTCACATCTTAACACTCTTCGTTGCTTGAGTCACACCAGCTGGGGTGCCGATGGGTCTACCCTTCTACGACTGTATCAGACGTTGATTCAGTCCTGTCTCGATTATGGGAGCCTGGCTTATGGTTCGGCATCATCTTCTGTTTTGTGGTTGCTTGATCCCATACTTCACTACGGGATCCGACTCGCAACTGGAGCTTTCCGCACAAGCCCTGTAAACAGTATACTTGTGGAGGCTGGTGTCCCTTCATTGCGGATCCGACACCAATGACTACTGGCCGCTTATTCTGCACACGTTTGTACCTTGCCCAGGCATCCAAATTACCATCGCCTGTTCCCCAACTTGGTCGTCCATCTTCCAGAACAGCAGCCCCGGTCAGGGTGTACAATCGTGGTTCACATCCGGGCTCTTCTCTCTGGGCTTGAGTTTTTCCCTTTTCCACCTCTTTTCTGGGTCCATATATGTATGCCCCATCCATGTCTTCACCTGGACTTGGCACAGAGCCCAAAGGACTGAGTCCCTCATGAGACCCTCCGCTGCTGCTTTCTTTCCATCCTTGCCGCGTTCCACAGCTCTGATGTGGTCTATATCGACGGTTTTGTGTCTTTTTTTGTGTCGAGTCTGGCCTTTGGCGTACGGTTTTAGATTCGGGTTTTTAGTGTGTCTCTTGGTGGTTGGTTTTTCCTTTTTTTGTTTCCTTGGTCGGCCAACCACTGTAACACTGTGTGTGTTTTAATTCCTCTTTTCTGGTCTTTGTCTATGTCTTTCTTGTTCTGTGTCGTCCCTTGTCATCTCCATTGCTTGTTTTTGTTTCTTGTGGGTGTTTCATGATCACGGAAAAGGGACCGATGGCCTTCGTAGTCTGGTCCCTTCAACCCCTACAAACCAACCAGATGCTGTGTTTTCCTTGCTGCCAGTGCCTTTGACAGACAGACACTTGCGATAGTTCAGCATCTACCATTGCTACGTTCAACGGGTTTACCAGATCCCACCCACTGGAACTGGACACGCCGATGTGGGGGTGGGGGTGGGGGGGGGGGGTGGGAGGGTGGGGGGGGGGGGAGGACAGTGAGGTGGTAGCAGGGGGTTGCTAGAGGAAATCTCTGTAGTCAGTTTGAGTGCAAAAAATAATTTTTTGACTAGCTGCTCTGTGGCAATATTTATTTATTGCATTCTCTTAAGTACACTGCAACAGGAAACGAGTCATTAGTTCACAGTAAAATAAAATAATTATTCGGAGTCGCAAGAAAATTAAAGAATTAGCATAACTAATTCACCATGTGTGTGGGTCAAACTGAATAGAATCCAACTGCTATATTGTAACACAGATGTGATGACGGATGTAATGACATTTTGCAGTTCATGCATGTCTTCCACTGATATGTCCAATGGGATTGCTAAACTCATCATATCCATAGTGAATGGTGAACTGCAATTGTGATTTACATTATGGTTTATGTGAGTGTGATATGCAACCAGTCACTTTTTTTAATTTGGTACTATTTATTGTACCATTAACTACACTATGTGATCAAAAGTATCCAGACACCTGACTGAAAATGACTTAAAAGTTCGTGGCACCCTCCATCAGTAGCACTGGCATTCAGTATGGTGTTTGCCCACCCTTAGCCTTGATGACAGGTTCCGCTCTCACATACATTCAATCAGGTACTGGAAGATTTCTTGGGCAATGGCAAATCATTCTTCATGGAGTGCTGCACTGAGGAGAGGTATTGATGTCGGTCGGTTAGGCCTGGTATGAATTCAGCATTCCAGAACATCCCACAGATGTTCTATAGGACTCTGTGCAGTCCAGTCCATTACAGAGATGTTATTGTTGTGTAACTACTCTGCCACAGGCCGTGCATTATGAACAGGTGCTTGATCATGTTGAAAGATGCAATTGCCATCCCCGAATTGCTCTTCAACAGTGGGAAGTAAGAAGGTGCTTAAAACATCAATGTAGGCCTGTACTGTGATAGTGCCCGCAAAACACCACCACCTCCGAATTTTACTGTTGGCACTACACATGCTGGCAGATGATGTTCCCCGGTCATTTGCCATACTCACACCCTGCCATTCGACCGCCACATTGTGTACCCTGATTCGTCACTCCACACAACGTTTTTCCACTGCTCAATTGTCCAATATTTACGAAGTGTCATTTGGCATTTACCAGCGTGGTGTGTGGATTATGGGCAGTTGCTCAACCATGAAATCCAAGTTTTCTCACCTCCCGCCTAATTGTCATAGTACTTGCAGTGGATCCTGATGCAGTTTGGAATTCCTGTGCAATGGTCTGGATAGACGTCTGGCTACTACCCATTATGACCCTCTTCAACTGTTGGCGGTCTTGTCAGTCAACAGGTAAGGTTGGCCTGTACGCTTTTGTGCTGTACATGTCCCTTCACATTTTCACTTCACTATCACATTGGAAACAGTGGACCTAGGGATGTTTAGGAGTGTGGAAATCTAACGTACAGGTGTATGACACAAGTGACACCCAATCACCTGACCACATTCGAAGTCCATGTGTTCCGCGGACCGCCTCATTCTGCTTTCTCACGATGTCTAATGGCTCCTGAGGTCGCTGATATGGAGTACCCGTCAGTAGGTGGCAGCACAATGCACATAATATGAAAAATGTATGTTTTTGAGGGTGTCCGGATACTTTTGATTGCATAGTGTAGTTTTTCAGCCACTGCGGCTTCATCAGATGAAGGTATTATGGGAGCACTATTTTTTCACCCATGTACAGCTAGACTATTCATGGTGACTGCATTGCATTGTGGTATCCATGACAAGTTTATATGGATAGTGTACATTTTAGCCAGCTCTCTCACACTCAAACTCTCTCTCTCTCTCTCTCTCTCTCTCTCTCTCTCTCTCTCTCTCTCTCTCTATATATATATATATATATATATATATATATATATATGCTTTAGGCACATTTTGTTTTACAGTTGCATTTTTTCCACTGTGCGCCATTGCAGATATGCACTTAATAAAGAATCAAAGACTGTTTTTGATGAGGGAAATTTGTCTTTGGACCCATTTATCAAGTTTATTGATATTAATCCAGATTACCCAACATATTTCTTGGATTGAAAGATATTGTGGCAACAAGTGATAAAATAACAGTACACAAAAAGCCTCAACCACAAATAAGTTACTTCTTTAAGCCACCATCGAGAGGTAATGGTACTGAAACCATTCTCATATCATCAACATCCATTTGTTATCAGAACATGCCGGCCACGGTGGTCTAGCGGTTCTAGGTGCTCAGTCCGGAACCGCACAACTGCTACAGTCGCAGGTTCGAATCCTGCCTCGGGCATGGATGTGTGTGATGTCCTTAGGTTAGTTAGGTTGAAGTAGTTCTAAGTTCTAGGGGACTGATGACCACAGATGTTAAGTCCCATAGTGCTCGGAGCCATTTGAACCATTTTTATCAGAACAGTCTGACCCATGCCACTAACAGTAATTTGTCACAAGCAGAAAGGAAGACGATGAGGGTTATCAATGTGGATAAATCATCATAGTCCTTACTGCTGAAAAAGATAATCATGATGACGAGTGAAGATTATCACAGGAAGGTTAATGATCTTTTGGATCAAACAACTGTTAAAGTCCTCCCCCCCCCTCCACCCCCTGCTGGGCACAATAAGAAATGGCTCTGCTGAACTGAAGCTTATCCCCCCGACTGACCGGCTTCAAAAGTGCACAAGCCAGTGGTTCGTTTGAGAAATATGAGTTACATAGGGTCTCCCACCAACAGGATGGGTAGATATCTAGCCTCTTTGCTACAAACCTTTGTTGGTAGAACTGACAATTATATCAAAAACCTGGCGAATTTTATTGAAAAGCTAAGAAACATTAATGTGAACCTGTGTGATATTCTTGTCAGCTGTGATATGTCCTTATTTGGTGGTTTGAAAAGTTCTTGGAACAGATTAGAGAAAAAGTACTTACATCACTGAAACAATCTTTATTTTTCAATGTAGTTTAGTTGTCAACTCTGGCTATCACTTCTTTGTTTGAAGTGAATCTTCATCCACCAAGAAAAATTTTCAGTTTTGAGAAGAGGTGGAAGTCTAACAGAACCATATCAGGTGAATAAGGCGGGTTTGGCAACAGTTCATACCTTACTTTGTGTAATCTTGCTATGGCGATGGCACATGTGTGCGGGTGCGCATTGTCTTAATGGAAGATGTCTTTCTTCCTTGATAATCTGTCCTTTTTTTCGCATATCTTTTGCTGCAATTTGTCCAGGAGGTTAGCATAGTATTCTCCAGTAATTGCTTGCCCAGTGGGGAGATAATCTACAAACAGAATCCCTTTCGCATCCCAGAACACTGATGCCATGACGTTTCCCGCCAAAAGAATTGTCTTTGCTTTCTTTGGTGGCAGAGAATCAGCATATGTCCACTGCTTTGACTGTTGTTTTGTCTCTGGGGTATAGTAGTGCTCCCAAATTTCAGCTGTGGTCACAAAATGGTGCAAAGAATTTTGTTAGTTTCTTCTAAAATGAGGCAAACATTCTTCTGATATGCACTTTCAATTGGCACTCCTCCGTGACCATCTTGTGCACTTTTGCAATGATCTCTGGAGTAGTGACACATCTTGACCGACCACTGTGCAGATCATCATCTAAGCTCTCCCGACCAAATTTAAATTCATTTGTCCACTTGACAACAATTGAATATGAAGCAGCAGGCTCCCCCATTGCATTCTGGAAATCAGCATGAATATCCTTTGCTTTCATACCTTTCTTTACGAAGTACTTAATCACTGCTCGAATCTCGTTACCCCCCCCCCCCCCCCAATCTTCGCAAATCAGTATGTGGGAACAACAACAGTGCCAAGTCACCACCACAGCTGTCTTCCAAGAGCACTGACTTGGCACGTGTTTACAGGTAGCAGTCCAATGAATATCCTGTGAACAACTCGTTGTGGTAGCACTGACCTCTCTTGGTGATTCCGAGAACTTTTCAAACCACCCTTGTACAATGATTCCGGTGACAAAACTATTTCATATATACCAGATATCTTTCAGACTGATATAGTAGCTGTATTTAGACATTGTCTCCCTACAGCCTATTTCCGATACAGCAATGAATTTTACGAGTGAAGTTATGGGGTGGTCATGGGCAGACTTCTTATTTCAATTGTTGCCAACCTGTTTACAGGGATTTATGAAGAACTGATTCTTCAAGCAGCCAATAAAAGACCAGCCAAATGGTACTGCTATCTAAGTGATTCCTTCGTAGTAAAGACACATGGTGAAGAGGAGTTGGATGCCTTCTTGGTATTTCACAGCAGTATTACCCCAAAAATTGAATTTAAAATGAAGAAAAAAAATCAATACACTACTTAATTATTCTAGATTTATCAGCAATCGAAAGGTTTTTGAGACTTTGTGCCATATGATTTACAGGAAAGCTACACAACAAACTGATCAATATCTTCATATAGAATACAGCCATCACTCAAGACCAAAAAAGAGGTGTTATTAAAGCATTGGTCGACAAGGCTAATAAAAATTGTTAGCTTTTACAAGATGAGCTGAATCACTTACAGTCAGAGTTCAAGAAAAACGGTGACTCCAATAAGGAAACAGAGCAAGCCCTCCATCCAAGAGCAGAGAAACCCAGGATTAGTGAGGAACAGTGATCACCAAATGGGAAAGTTTCCCTCCATTTTATTAAAAAGATACACATTGAATGTGGAAAGTGCTGGCCAACCATAGGGCTGAAATTATCTTTAGACCCACAGACAAAAAAAGGAGGAGGAGGAGAAGAAGAAGAATGCAAAAAGATGTATGACATCCACTAGCAATACCCACTTAGCTGGATACAAAGGAACTGCCACCTGGGGTGGGGGGGGGTGGGGGGGGTGGGGGGGGGGGGTAGTGAGAGAAAAAAAACACACACACACACACACACACACACACACACACACACACACACGTCATACTAAGCACCACAGTTAGCAGGTGTTTTGTTTAGTCTATGTAAGAAGTACTAACTGAAATCAATTATTTATTCTTATCAGTTTTCATGGGGGCTTCCGGAAGTGGTTTTCATTCCTTTTATTTGCAATATGATTGTAATATGGTCCACAAATTTTCAACTCCAGGAGACTGGAATGTCTTCTGTGGTGTTGCACAGGACCATTTTCTAGTATTTATGGCTGTGTGCTTAATACCATTGTCCTGTTATAAGATGAAATCACTTCCTTTAAATACAGGGTATACATAAAGTCTGGGAACACTTTCAGTTATTTATTGCACAAGAACTAAACATTGTACAGATATCATACATACATCATTTTGAAGAAAAACCCTTAAAGCTATTAAAAAAAAAAAAAAAAAATTGTATACTGCCACAGCGGAGTTGGTAATTTGCCGATAGTCAGCACTAGTCGCAAGCATGGCGAGTTCAGGTGCGGAGCGAGCTTTCTGTGTTTTGGAGTTCGAAATGGCCTCCCTGATAACCAGATCTCACTCCACGTGACTTTTTTCTGTGGGGACACATTAAAGATCTGGCGTATGTACTGCCTCTACCATGTGATGTAGCAGAGCTTTGTGAGAGAATACAGGAAGCGATTGCCACAGTCGATGATGCCAAGCTGGGACAGGCATGGCAAGAATTCAATTACTGCATTGACATCTGCTGTGTCACTCATGGTTCGCATATTGAATGTTTGTAAAAAAAAAATAAATAAATAAATAAATAAAAACTTTCAGAGTTTCTCTTCAAAATACAATATGTATGACATCTATACGATGTTTAGTTCTCGTGCAATAAATAATTGAAAGTGTTCCTGAACTTTATGTACATCCTGTATATGTAGTCCACAAGCCACCATACAGTGTGAGGAAGACAGTACTTCATGTTTTTGAAAGAATGGTGTTTCATTGTAGAAACAATGATTGACTTTTTTTATTTTACACTTATTATTTTCTTTGATGCAGTCACAGAAAATCTTTCATTTCATTGACTTGTATCTGCCACCACAGGCCATTACCTGAACTAGGAAAGACAAGGAAAATAATATCTATTTTACTTTGTCAACTATACCCCAATGAGAAATAACCCTCTTTGTTCTGAGTGGTCGCAACCAGAAACATATTGGGGCCCTGGCAGCGTGTACATATTTGACCAAAAACAACATTTGAATATGCAAAATTACCTAACAACATTACTGAAAACACATATGCTAAAGCATGTCCCCCAAAAGAAATGTCTAAAAAGCGGTGTCAGCTCAAGGATGAACTTCTCACTGATTAGTTTTATGGAGTCTTCCAAAGGGACTCAAGTGGAAAGTTGGACATCATCAAAACTGACCATAATGTTTCAAATTAAATGTGCACACTTGCCGACATGAGGGCCCAACACATATGTCAGATGCTTCACCAGGGGATATGTTGTTGCCTCGGTATTGCTCACTATTGGTTGCATGACTTCCCGGTGGGTCTTTGGCAGGCCATACTATCTGGGTGGTACAGCAGCCCACTGGTGAAATGATTTGGCAATGCTGCTGGCAAACACCACATTCTTGAACAAAGTGGATGTACTTTGCTGCATTTTCCATTCATACTCCTTACATTGGAGGAGATCTGTGTCACTGCCCTTATCAGCTGGAAGGACCACAATTTCTTTGTCTTCTCTGAGGGTGCAAAGTGCTGTCCTTGATGTTTTGGAGATGTTGCTTCATGGTGGAGCCAAGTTGGTGAGAATTTTGCAGTATCACTCGGTACTCCTCGTATAGCCTCTTCCACAGTGCTCACAATCTCGGGTGTTGGAAGAGGTGCCGGTGTTGACACAAAGTTCAGACCTTTCTCCAATACTGCTGTTGTTGTGTTGTCCTGTGGTTTTCCCATGAGATTCATCACAGTGCATCTGTTGACTGCACCATCTTGTGACTGCTTAACTGGAAGTCGGGCACTCTGGTTCTTGGTTGATTTCTTGTACATTCAGTCTGACTGGCCCCAGGTGACTCCATGAACCCAGTCCCATGAATCTGCTGAGAGTATAGAGGATATCTGCAGATGAAGTGTGAAGAGCACTCTGGCATTAACTTTAAGCTCTTGTCAAGTGAAAGGGATCCTTTCCTTGACCATGACCAGGCTGGCTCTTCATTTGGTTTTCAGTGAACTATAGAGTGAGCAGACCGATGATGTAGCATTGAGCAGCCTCCTCTTACCAGTTGTAGCAAATCTGTTGATGGAGAACTTAGAGGACAGGCACTAGAAACTGCTGAACTAAAACCTGTTTGTTTCTTTCGGCATGCTGATGACATTTTTATCAATTGGGCACATGGACCTGAAAAACTACAGAATTTCTTAGAACATCTGCATTCCATCTATGAAAACATCCAGTTTACCATGGAAGTAGAAAAAGGTGGCAGACTTGCTTTTCTCGACCTCTTGTTTCAATGTAGGTCCCACGGCTTACTTGTGCACAGCACACACCTTAAGCCAGTGCGTATGGATCTATATCTTCATGCCTCCTGTTGCCACCATCCCTCACAGAAGAACAGAATGCTCAACACTCTAGTACACTTGGCATACTCCATCTCTGATGGCAGAGCTGCTGTACCTGGAATGCGTTTTCCACAACAGTGGATACAGCAGTGATGATATTTGAACGGTTCTGTGATGCAAGAGCCCCAAGAACAACATGGAAGATTGGAAACAGGAAAAAAGAAGATAAGTAGAGCAGTTGCATACCATTTACTGGCAATGTATTGTCAAAAAATAACAGATTACTGCAGAAACTCCAAATAATGCCAGTGTTCCACCCACCAGCCAAAACACAAGCTTTATGAGGGACAGTGAAAGATGACCTGAGTCTCCAAAAAGTGGGAATGTACCAAGTTCCTTGTGAATGTGGGAAAACTTCTTTTGGACAGGCAATCCACACAACTGAAGATTAATGTATGGAACATGAGCACAACACTATCTACTGCAACCCAATGAGTCTGCGATAGCAGAACACTGCATTAAAAACAAACATAAAATGAATTACTAGTAAATGAAAGTTCTGACCATCACTGATAAATTTTGGGATTGCATCTTTAACGTAGTAGTTGAATTTCACATGATGTATAATTTAATCAAGAGGGACATTGGCTTCCTACTGAGCAAGGCATGGAAGCCAATACTAAGTACCATCAAAGCAGAACATGACACATGAATGCGAGATGCGACAAGAACAGCGGACGGAAGACAACTGAGACTGTCCTCTCTCCCAACATTGAGCAGGGTGCGGGGCTATTTTATTTTCTAGGACAAATTCTTTTCTGACAACCTAGCTTGCTCGTAGGATGTACATTATGGTTTCTCCCACTTTGTTCATTTATTTTAAACAACATATTTCCAGTAAATTATTCTCGGTCCCCACACTTGGATTTCAGCTCCACCATCTCAAGCTTTTTTACAGAAGTTCTGGGCCATCCAGGGAAGGTCAGTCAGTAACCAAAATGGTACCCGGTCCATGTGGTAGCACTCCTGCCCACTCAGGCACCACACTATTGATGACTGAGTTGTCACGTCCTTGTGCGTTTCAAGGAGTAGGTGTGAGTATATGTGGTGACACTGTCTCTCAGAGCTCTGGTCATCATGTCAGGTGGCCTTTGCCTTGCTGGGTGGCACCTGTGGGGATAGCCCTCATTCAGAGTAGGCAGTGTGATGATGGATATTTGGTGTGATGACAAAAGTTATCAAGCAGTGGCCATGAGGCCCAGGCAGTCTCTTCAGACAGACTGCAATTTAGTTCAACTCATTACAGCCTTAAGGACTTGATCTCTTTGGCTACACTGTGGCAGGAAAATAAGACCAAGCAATTTATTTGACAGTTATTCCCCTCAGTTTGTTGTTTGCATCCAAACAGATGGAGGGTCCTTTCTCTTTACTGAACCAATGTTCTTTGTGGAGAATATTGAAAACATTGTCACTGTGAATAAAAAAATTCTCCAAAAAGTCCTTAAAAAATTCTTTAAATTTTTTTTTGAAAATGAATGAAAATTCTTCAAAGCCACATTAACTGTATAGAGGTTCCTTTGTTAGGCAGCACAGTGCTGAAAACACATTTGGCGAACTCTCTTTCCTTAGGAAGAATAATGCCATTCGTGGACATTATTCTCTCATAAACAGCTTGGTGATGTTTCCAGAATGAGATTTTCACTCTGCAGCTGATATGAAACTTCCTGGCAGATTAAAACTGTGTGCCCGACCGAGACTCGAACTCGGGATCTTTGCCTTTCGCGGGCACTCCTGCGAAGAGCAGGAGAGCTTCTGTAAAGTTTTGAAGGTAGGAGACGAGATACTGGCAGAAGTAAAGCTGTGAGCAGCGGGCGTGAGTCGTGCTTCGGTAGCTCAGATGGTAGAGCACTTGCCCGCGAAAGGCAAAGGTCCCGAGTTCGAGTCTCGGTCGGGCACACAGTTTTAATCTCCCAGAAAGTTTCAGCTTGGTGATGTATTTGTTACCATCACACCCTATAGGAATCTGCATCTGGTGCAGGATTTAATTTTCACTGGGACCTAGTGCTGCAGACAGATAAAGAACTACACGAATACTCAGAGAAGCAAGGTATCCATTTCATCCCTTGGGTACGTCAGTGCTGACTAGACAACAAGATCGACACAGGAGCATTCGGTCTTCCTTTTGAGGGGTATTTGCTTCCAGAGAAGGTCAAAATAATGGTTTTTGTATGGCCTGCCAATACAGAATTTTTAACCCCTGATGCATTGCATTAAATGTCAGCACTTCGGGCTTATGTCTTCCCGATATACATACGGCCCAGTTTGTGGAGACTGTGGCTGACAACTTGATAAAAATTCACCATGTGCGCTACCAACTCTCTGTGTCAACCGCACGAACGCCCATCCTACCCAATCCACAAAGTGTGCTGTATTAATGGAGGAACGTAAAATACAAGAACTGACAGTCCTAAATCACCTCACATATTTTGAAGCTCAGAAAAAGTGTGATCATTTACATGCTGTCACCATGATATTGACTTTAACCGCAAATGTGGCCAAGTCATCAGCAGCAACTGGCATATTTACTCACTTGACATCGTCCTCTGTCAGTCATGCAAATAAATTAGACCATGAGGATGATAGGACCTTCCTTTTCAAGATTTCTGCAGCACCATCTTCAGGAACCACTTTATGCACCCAGCTGGACAAGTGGCATCTCACTCCTGCATCTACTGGTGACAGGGCTCACTTTTGGGAATTCTCTCCCCAGAAACCTACAGACTGGCAGCCAGACACGAGCCGGTGGGTGGAGGTGCCATTGATGGTGGATTCCAAGGTTGCCTTCTCCTCTTCCACTTATACACCCATGCGGAGAAGTCCTCACAAGATTCTCAACTGTCAGAAGCAGTGAAAGAGAAAGAGAGAGAAAAGAATGAAATCTCAGGAAGGTCACTTTGGTGACCTTGGAGATGCAGGTCACTTGTCCCACACTGGCTATGGCAGACAACATTCAGAGCCATCTTGCAGAATCTTTACAAATAGTTTGTTGGGTATTATTTAGTGCTCTGTGAAAGTGTAGGTATCACAGGCTCACAGCTGAAGATGACAGTCTTAAAAGAAGAAAATGTAGGTTTGACGTGGAATGTATTTGTTTATGTCTAGAGACGAAGTTTCAAACATGTAGGTGAATAAATCAGGATTCGTATTGCAACTGAATGAGAAAATGAAAAAGCTTTTGGAACCCAATGCTTGCTGATCTGCAGCTTTATGTAATCGATCTACAATGTGACAGGAATGTAAAAATATTCTAGATTTCACTCAGGATCGATTTCCTCACTTATGCAAGTCTCCACAAGGCTCCCCGCCCCTGTTTTTATAGCGGGAGCACAGTTCTCACTGCTCGCTGGCCTTCGCACACTATCTGCTTGCATAGCATGTTTGCTGTGAAACCCTGTTATAGATGTTGTCAGTGAGTACATTCCCCTCCATACCACATTGGAAATAATAGCAGTGCAAGAATGCAAATGACTCCAGTGATCACTATTAGTAATGGTTATTTAGTCCCACGCAGTGCACTTACATACCTTGACATGACTGCCTTAATCCAGCAATTGCCCTGCTTTGGGGATATGAATGTGCACTACTCCCTGTGGAGAAGTACCATGTTGTTTGGTAGAGGCCTGATTGACCAACCTCTTTCTGATCATGATCTTTGTCTCCTCAGTGATGGTACTCCTACCCAATTCAGTGCCACCCAAGACACCTCTTTGGATATTAATTGTATGATCTCCCCCCCCCCCCCCCCAAATCTTGTGGTTTTGCTACAATTGTGATTACATGATGATCTTTGTAATGGCGGCCACTTTTCATTGATCATGTCACTGCCTGACTGATCAGATACTACATCGTGCTCCCTTTCTGTCAGATTGTGTTGATGAGGTTGTGGTGGGCTACATCTTTGGTGTAATCACATGTGTTGCTGGAGCTCATATTCCTATATCTACAGGCCCCCAGTGCCGCTGGCGAGTGCCCTACTGGACCAAAGACATTGCAGTGGCTATTCAGATTTGTAGAGAGATCCTGCACCATTTTAAGTGACATCCTTCACAGATCACACTCATCTCTTTTAAACAGATTTGCACTAAGGCTTCCTATCTAATTAAATGCTGTAAAAAGGTATACTTGGACTGCTAAGTTCTCCTCCTTGATAAACATACGCCTCTTCATCCCAGGTGTGGGCCAAGCTCTGTAGTCTACTGGGCCACCAAAGATCAACAACTTTTCCAAGACTGCTCCTTCATACTGGTATTTCCACCAACATATCAGCTCTTGCTGAACACTTTGCAACCAACTTTGCGACAGTATTGGCCTCCTCCTCTTACTCAGCTAATTTTCGAACACACAAAAGCCCCTATCCTTTGTCAGGGCTGGGCAATAGTTTTGGCTCGTGGGCCACTATGTGGAAGCAGAGGTTAGTGAAGGACCACACCTTTTAAAATGTTTGCATGCATTAGTTAACTTTACGTTTCAGAAAAGATAGGAACTGTTACATAAAAATTCTGTATTGGCAGGCCATACAAAAACCATTAGCTGACCTAATGCTGTCTGCAGGGCGCTATTTGCCCACACCTGCTTTGCGCTGTGTCGGACTGAATTTTGTAATGAACTCCTTCAGGATCTTGACTTGTCACATGACATGGCCCCAGTCCAGGTTTGATTCATAATCAGATGATTCAAGGTATAAATGTTACCCAAAGGCTCCATCTTCTCAAGTTCTTCAACTGTATTTGGCTAGAAGGTATGTTCCCTTTGTGGTGGCAAGATAGCTTCATTGTCCCAATCCTTACATTAGGCTAAAACACAGTGTCTATTGCAGGTGCTGACCAATTAGCCTCACCAATGTGCTCTGCAAACTGCTTGAAAGAATGGTTTAATCAACAGTAATGCTGTGTTCTTGAATAACAGGGCATTTTGTCCCACAATAAGCATGATTTCTAGTATTGATTATCTAAACCAACAATCTGTGTAGGTTGGAAACAACAATCCAACATGATTTTTTCTAAACACCAATATCTGATTGCAGTCTTTTTGTGACCTACTAAGGCATACAACACTGCTTGGCACATTTACATTTTACTAGCCCTCCATGATCAGGGCTTTTGGGGGCTTCCTTCTGATTGTTATGCATAAGTTTTTATCCCACCAGTTGTTTCAGGTTCACAGTTGGTACATCACTCAGCTCTCCACTGGTTCTAGCCTCAGTTGAATCCTTAATCCAAGGTGACATCTGGCATGGACCCTTTATTATAGCTTCCATTTATCTTCTGTGAAAAGACTAGTCCTACATTTCTGTCATCCTACCACTGATCATGCTGACCCAGAACTCTACTTGGGTACCCGTCACTTGGATGTTGTTGCACAGTCCTGATTTTTGGGTCTTCTCTTTGATAAAAAGCTGACATAGCTGACCTGTTCTTATCAACTGAAGACTAGCTGGATGTGAAAGCTTTAACACACTGTGCTTCCTTGCCCAATCCTCTTGGAGTGTGGATCACACAACAGTCCACTGTATTTACCAGGCTCTGATTGTGGCTTGATAGAACTTTGGTCGCCAGGTTTATGGACCAGTGGCACCTTCAGATTTGAAATTGTTGGACCCAGCCCATCATCGTGGAGTAAGACTGGCCACTGACACCTTCAGAACTAGTCCCGTAGACAGTCTCCTTGTCAAAGTGGGGAATCTTACTTTTTTATTTCTGGTGGTACAAGCTCTTGGTCACTAGCTCAATTATCATCCGACAACTTCCTAGTTATTAAGTTTATCGAATTCTTTTTACATGCAAAGGGTGTTGACCATCAGACATTTGACCTTGGATGGGATACCCAGTTGGAGTCCACCTAAAGGCCCTGTCACAGGACCTTTGCTCATCTCCCTCAGATGGTGCTCCCTGTGTTATGCCACCCCCCCCCCCCCCCACCCCCCCGTTTAGTACCCAGACCACAAATTAGAACCAATCTGTTTCAAGGACGTAAAGTTTTAGTTGCCCCCATACCTTTCAGTGTTTGTTATTCTCTGTTCCTCATGAGTGACAGGATGTCACCATCATTTACATTGATGGCTCTAAAACCATGGATAGGGCAAGATATACTTTTAGATCTCTAGCCAGTCAGGAACAACATTTGCTGCTTGGAACATGTAATGTTTTGCAGAAAATCTGATAGCCATTAACAGAGCACAATGGTTTATTAGAGACCTGTGTTGACCATGTTTTAATTTGTAGTGACTTAATGAGCAGCTCCAGGCTATTGATTGATGTTACTCATGTCATCCTGTGATGTCTGCTATTCACTACCTTCTCCCTGACCTTATTTGTACTGCCTGCTCACTTGTCTTCCTCCGGGCCCCAAGTCATGTGAGTATGCCGGCAAATGAACTGACTAATCATTTGGCTAGAGCAGTGATTACTTACCCAAGTTTCACTTTTATGATCCCAGTTGCAGAGTGTGGGTACAAATAAGATCTCTCCTCAGCCAGAGTTGGAACAACAGCTGGTGGGCCACTGTCCTATGTAATAAATTATGCACTATCAAGGAGACTACTGATGTATGGCACTTCTCCTTTCATTCCTGGAAGAAATCCACCATCCTATTTTATTTCAATTAACCCATAGTTTTATCTTATGTACTGATCCCTTTCCACTCATCCTCCACTGTAGTTGTGGAGCCGTACAGACAAAAGCCCGTATCCTGATGGAATGTGCCTTACTTCTGTCTCTGTATTTTGAACCGTAGTCTTCCAGCCTCTTTGCCTCTACATTAGTGGACAACATATGGTCTTTTGAACTCGTTCGTTTCTCTCTCTCTCTCTCTCTCTCTCTCTCTCTCTCTCTCTCTCCCCCCCCCTCTCCCCCCCCCTCTCCCCCTCTCCCCACATACTTTCATAATTCTATCACGATTTTGGCTTATGTCACTAACTCCAGATGATCCATCTCTTGACCAAGGGACTCATGTCCCCTCTGTTTAGTCCCCTAACTCCCTAACCTATGACTAGCGATCACGGAGGTGCCCAGAGACTGTAGAGTGAGAGAGACAGGCAAGGATATTGTCTGTACTGCCTACAGAGAACACAGTATTTCCAGACAGTGCAACAGATTTCAGAAGTTTTTGATGTGCTCAGTATTATTGCACAACCAACCCCCACACAGTCAGTATTATTGCACACCTAGGAATTGATGAAAATAACACACACACACACACACACACACACACACACACACACACACACACACACAGTAAAAACAAAAATAAACAAGAAGCCTTTCAGTAACTTGCAGGACACCATGAATGCAAAACATGCAGAAATATTGCACAGTAATATTGACGATCTGTGGGCCACTTTACTGGCCTCTGAGGGTGACGATGGGGAGGGCGATGTATGTGCAAGTTTTCCTTGCCTGTGGATAAATGGCTTTATGCATTCAATTTAATAAAGTTGCTAAAAAGATATACATAAAATCGAAATACTGCATACCCAAAAATGAACATGTTAGTAATAAATATGCAGCATAACATAATAAAAGTGATGCTCAGTTATTACTTGTTAACAACAGAACTAGCACATAGTGTGCTAAAGATACGTATAATGTTTCCATATTTCAGTGATGTAAAAAAGAGAAAAGAAAAAAAACTTACCATACAGAATTAACAATTTTCACAAACAACATGAAAAGTAAAAAGAGAACACTTCTAGACTGACCAAATGCCGTATAAGATGATCACCAAGTGATGCTTAGTCAAACTGGGTAATGCACAGCATGCAAATTTTATATGAAGACCGTTATCCCACTCATGCACAGGTACACAACTTCAAGGCACAGAGTTTGTGAAGTTCACATTGATGACTTCATTAAAAATGCCCTTTTATTTAAAAAATTGTAATAAAAGGATATCTTTATGGAAAGACTTTTATAATAAAACTTAAAAGCAAATTGTATATAAAGATGAGGTGTAATGTCAAAAATACATGCCAAAAACCTAAAGGTAAAGTTTTAGTGATGTAAGCTTTTACAAAACTTTAAAAACATAGAGAAATTACTCAGAATTATGTAGTGCAAGTTTGTGACAGGATCATGGTCATGTTGTGATACCTGGAATGAAAATAACATGAATTCCTCAAAAATGCTTTGTCATCTGGTCACCAGATGACACTTGTGTACCAGCTGCACAGTGTACCAGGTGACAATCGCTCACTTTCCACAGTCAACAGGGTAGCTGAAGGCAGTGTGTTGCTTTCTTTTTACTGTATAAAGTCCAAATTCTTCTAGGACATCTAGATATCTGCTCTTGTTGAATATATACAGAATTTGGAATGTTATATCCCTCTTTTTTTCATATTCAGACCAAATGTCATTTTGTTATTGGCTTAAGAATGATCTGTAAAACAAATGTTGAATGATATGTCAGTCTGGCCAATGTAGCTTTTGTAACAGTCCATGACATATTCTAAACCTGGATCTTTCATATTATTCTGTTGCAATAGGAAGAATGTGCCAAATCTTAGCTTTCATGTTATTGGTTGTTCTAAAAGTGATAATAGTTCTTTTCCTGTGGAAGACACGCTTGATCGTGTCTGACATACTGCTATTGAACCTCATTATAGCAAACTTTTGCTTTACAGATTTTATTTGACTATGTTATTTATCTTAGTGATTTTCTTGAATATCAAAACCTCTAGATCTGGTTTGTTATCATCGCTGACAAAAAACCTGGTTTAAAAATATGCATATTTGTGCCACAATGAGTGTTTAGAATTAGCATTCATAATGGCATCAGTTCAAGTCAATTTCCTGTGTATCCAAAAACTGTGCTTTCCATTTGTGTTACAGATTGTGAAATTCAATAAGTTAATTACACCATTTAGTTTAAATTCTGGGTAAACAATTTTTAGATGCATATCACTAAATTTGGCTGTTAACTCTCCATTTGGCGCAGTGGTTAGCACACTGGACTCGCATTCAGGAGGGTGACAGTACAATCCCGTGTCCGGCCATCCTGATTTAGGTTGTTCGTGATTTCCCTAAATCGCTCCAGACAAATACCGGGATGGTTCCTTTGAAAGGGCATGGCCGACTTCCTTCCCCGTCCTTCCATAATCCAATGAGACCGATGAGCTCACTGTTTGGTCTCTTCCCCCAAACAATCCAATCCCAACTCCTCCATTTGTGTGTTATTTTCTCTATAATGAATAATGGCGTAGCCCACATATTGTTTATTGTAGACAGTATTAGCCCTGAAAGCATTATTGGTTTTTAAAAATGCATTCTGTAGATTGTTAAAAATCTTTGACTAGGTTGCAGCTATGCAGTTCCCCATACGCAGGCCAATATACTATCGAAACACATCAAAAAAAGTTTTGCATCACCTCAGTTCCGAAACCTGTACAGAAAATTGGAATAGAGATCAACATAAACATAATTTCTGCCCTTTTTGTTGCTCATGAAAACCACACATTGCGTGTTGTACCACCATACAGCGAGACCTTCAGAGGTGGTTGTCCAGATTGCTGTACACACCAGTACTTGTTAAAAATTTTTGACTAGGTTGCAGCTATGCAGTTCCCCATACACAGGCCAATATACTATCGAAACACATCAAAAAAAGTTTTGCATCACCTCAGTTCCGAAATCTGTACAGAAAATTGGAATAGAGATCAACATAAACATAATTTCTGCCCTTTTTGTTGCTCATAAAAACCACACATTGCGTGTTGTACCACCATACAGCGAGACCTTCAGAGGTGGTTGTCCAGATTGCTGTACACACCAGTACTTCTAATACCAAGTAGCACATCCTCTTGCATTGATGCATGCCTGTATTCATTGTGGCATACTATCCACAAGTTCATCAAGGCACTGTTGGTCCAGATTGCCCCACTTATTAACAGCGATTCGACTTAGGTCCCTCAGAGTGGTTGGTGGGTCATGTCATCCATAAACAGCCCTTTTCAATCTATCCCAGGCATGTTCGATAGGGTTCATGTCTGGAGAACATGCTGGCCACTCTAGTCGAGCAATGTCATTATCGTGAAGGAAGTCAGTCACAAGATGTGCACGATTGGAGCACGAATTGTTGTCCATGAAGACGAATGCCTCGCCAATATGCTGCTGATATGCTTGCACTATCGGCTGGAGAATGGCATTCATGTATCGTACAGCCATTATGGTGCCTTCCATGACCACCAGCGGTGTACGTCGGCCCCACATAATGCCACCCCAAAACAGCAGGGAACCTCCACCTTGCTGCACTCGCTGGACAGTGTGTCTTAAGTTGTTCAGCCTGACCTGGTTGCCTCCAAACAGGTCTCTAATGATTATCTGGTTGAAGGCATATGCGACGCTCATCAGTGAAGAGAACATGATGCCAATAGTGAGCAGTCCATTTAGCATGTTGTTGGGCCCATCTGCACCACGCTGCATGGCGTCATGGTTGCAAAAATGGACCTCGCCATGAATGTCAGGAGTAAAGTTGCACATCATGCAGCCTGTTGCACACAGTTTGAGTTGTAACATGATGTCCTGTGGCTGCATGAAAAGCATTATTCAACATGGTGGCGTTGCTGTCAGGGTTCCTCCGAACCATAATCCATAGGTAGCGGTCATCCACTGCAGTAGTAGCCCTTGGGCGGCCTGAACGAGGCATGTCATCGATAGTTTCTGTATCTCCTCCATGTCCGAACAACATCACTTTGGTTCACTCTGAGATGCCTGGACACTTCCCTTGCTGAGAGCCCTTCCTGCCACGAAGTAACAATGCGGACCTCCTCTGTCTAGTAGGTGCTGCTCATGCATGGTTGTTTACATCTTTGGGTGGGTTTAGTGATATCTCTGAACAGTCAAAGGGACTGTGTCTGTGACACAATATCCACAGTAACGTCTATCTTCAGGAGTTCTGGGAACCTGGGTGATAGAAAACTTTTTTTGATGTGTGTTGTTAGATACAAAATAATTTTAGGAAAGAAACTGTAACATTTTCATTAATTCAGTAATTTCTCCTTGATTCATGTAATTGTGATGTGCTGGGTTCCAGTTTTTGGTATCGAATATTTCCTCAATAGGTACATTCATGTATAAATTTTCAATGTCCATTTATGCAAAAGTGACTCCTTTAGGGATCACGCTATTCTTTACTTCAAGGCTAAAGGTTCTGTTGTTTTTGGCACTGATTTTTCATAGATTTTGTTTTTTAGGACTTTTATTTACAAGAAGAAAAAAAGATTTGACCTGTTGGTAACATATTCCTTGATACATAAATCTATAAAGACTGTTTTATCTTTCCTTTTTTGCGAAATTTAATTTACATTCCCGTTACCAGCATACTTGTATTCATAACATTTTAGCGATCTTTGTCTGAAGAGAGGAAATTCAAGTTATCGGTTTTCTTATTTAACTTTATTCTTTTTCTTTTTTAGTTCTCATGATGACCAATACTGGTTAACAGTATAAAACATTTACTTTGGTTGCATCAAAGGTAATATTAGGTGTACAATTAGTACTTCATGTACCACTGTTTCCTATTCAAACCTATTTGTTTTGTCTTTGCACACTTCTGGCTTCAGTATATCAATGTGTAATGTTGCTCATTATTCCTTTAGTGAAATGTAGGTTGTTCATTCCAGCCCAACTTACTATGCACTGTACTTAATGGTATGAGTAACTGTACAAGTTTGGGCTGCTGCTCTGTTGAAGGAAATAGGCATAGTAAATATTATCTTGATATAGTAAATATTATAAATATCTCTGTATTAAAGGAGACCATGCACTGAAAATCAGAAGTGTTAAGTTGTCAATAGGCACTCACAAAGGAAAACAAGCTTGCTAGGTTTCAAAGTAATCCTTTTTCATTTCAAGCTAGAGTGAAAAACACACGCACACACACACACACACACACACACACACACACACACACACACACACACACCACACCACACCTATACCCCCTACACGGTGCCAACTGGACGAATAGTGACATACTCCATTTCGGCAGGTGGACTGGATTTAGTGGGGATAGTGTCTCGTGGGGTGGATAGAAGGTGAGAGAGAGAAACAGGAGGCAGGGAGAGGTGTTGAGGGTGTGAGGCTGGCAGCTCGGAGGGAGGCAACCGGTTTGCTGGTTAGGAATATGGGAGAGAGGGTTGCTGGTAGATAGGCCAAGGACATGATGCATGGTTGTCAGAGCCAGTGGGGAACGACACACGCTGAAGGTGATGTGGAGAGGTGAATTGGGAGGGGGTGACGGGACAGAGGAAGGAAACTGGTTGATGGGTTACCAGGGATTGGGGCCATGACGATTATAGGAGCATAGGATGTGTTGTAATACTACCATCTGCGTAGTTCAGAGAAGCTGGTTGTGGAAGGTGGGGTCCAGGTGGCTTGCGTTGTATGACACATCCATTGAAATTGAGTAAATTGTGCTCAGCTGCATGTTGTGCCACAAAGTGGTCAACTTTGTTCTTGGCAACAGTTTGGCGGTGGGCATTGTCTTGATGAACAGCCTGGTTGGTAGTCAGTATCAAAATAAAAAGCTGTACAGTGTTTGCAGTAGAGTTTGTATATTAAATGGCTGCTTCCACAGTTGGCCCAGACTCTGGTGAGATAATCCTGTAACAGCACTGGAGTATGAGGTGCTGGATGGGTCAGTTGGGCAGGTCTTGCACGTTAGTCTACCAGAGGGATATGATCCCCGTGGTTAGGGATTCTGGTCAGTGGCGTTCTGTTGCCCACCCAACCTCTGCAACATCCAAGCCCATCCCTATGCCACTCCCAGTCCCTTGTCACAGAGATCATATCCCTGTGCTAGACCAAGGTGCAAGACTTGGCCATTCCACCCAACCAATACCTCATACTCTTACCCTGTCACATGCATATCCTATCCCATCAGAGACTGGGCCACCTGTAGAAGCAGTATATACCAAGTATGCTGCAAACACTGCACAGGTTTTTATGTTGGTATCACTACCAACCAGCTGTCCACCAGGATTAATGCCAAACTATTGCCAAGAACAAAGTTTACCAACTAGTGGCACAAGATGCAACACAACGTGCTCAGCTGCAATGGCTGTTTCACAATTCAGGCTATCTGAAGCCTTCCTCTACCACCAGCTTCTCTGAACTACACACATGGGAGTTATCCTTACAACACATGCTCCACTCTTGTAATTGTCCTGGCCTCAATCTCATCTCAGGTAACCCACTATTTCCACGCTCTCCACCCATCACATCACTGGCTCTGACTATGGCGCATCTCGTCTACCTGTTACCCCTCCATCCATCATTCCTAGCCGGAAAACTGCCTACCTCCCTCAGAGCTGCTAGCCACCTAACCCTAAGCTGCCCTCCCTGCCTCCCACCCCTTTCTTCTTGTGCTCACTTCATCCTGCACTGCCTCCACCACAACCAGTCCACTTGCCGAACTGGAGCATGGCACTGTTCATCCTGCTTGCACCACCTAGGTGTGTGTGTGTGTGTGTGTGTGTGTGTGTGTGTGTGTTTTCTTTTCTTTCTTTTTTGATGACTCAACTTTTCAGTGAGTGGTCTCCTTTAATCCAAAAGTATTTACATCCTCCTAGAACTTTCATAAATCATTTATAGTAAATATTATATAGTTTTTGTCAAGAGCTAAATAAAGTATATTATTTTATAAATTTTATTTGGCCTTAAATAAAGTAAAGCTGTTGTCTACCTGAAGGTTTTGAATACTACAGTGCTTTATTAGGTACAGTTCCATTAGAGGTGGTATGTTGTTTCCTTCCTCTGACCTTGACTTACCAAGCCATTTATAGGAGGACCTATAGTTTAATGTGATTCTGAACCATGGTGAACTTGTCATTTTTAACAATAACGAAGATTGCCAGTGATGAAAGAAGTGAAAAATGAGAGCTCAGAATCCAAGGACTGCCTGAGTATCAAACCCAACGTCTTTGGAACTCTCGCCTGACACTTTACCACTGAGCCTCCAAGCCACACACATTGTCTTTGCTAACCATGTAGCAGAAACTTTTGTGTTCACCTTTGCATTTTTCTTTTTTTTTTTTTTCCAACATAACATTAATGATTTTGAATAACAAGCACATATCAAGGCTAACACATTTTGGAAGAACTTTGTTCAGTGGAAACCAATAAAATGTGTTGTTTCTGAATACTGGTCAATCTTAGTTTATTTATGTCCATTTTTATTTTTCTAAATAAACTATTTTCTATATGTTTATTCGGAGCAGATATTCCAGCATATCAACTAAAAATGAAGTAATTTAAAGCCGCATATTGTTACATGCAACTTGCCAGGCAGAACTCTTCATTTTGCATGCAAAACAGGGTTGTCTGCTCGAGACTGTGGCAGTTGATCCGCAGTTTAACCTGATAGGCACACTGTATTGGAGTACTTCTTAGATTAAAATTATACTGATTTTTGTGCCCAGTCAAGGGAAAGCAACACAGAAATGAAAGTAAATCCCCCCCCCCCCCCCCCCCCTGTGGGTCTGGGGGTTAGAATAGGACTGAGGTATTCCCGCCTGTCGTAAGAGGTCATTAAAAGGAGTCCCTCCCCCTCAAGGGGGTAGTTAGCGTCTGCGTCCGGAGACGGATGGTTCCACGACCTATATTTGCGGTCATTTTGGTTTTTCACTTCTTCTGGTTTCTTCCTTTCTTTGGTTGGTTCCTTTCTTTGTTCTTCTCCATCTCACTGTCTTACTTACTTTTTCCCTTGCCTTCTCCTCCTTGCCTTCTCTGGTCTCCACCTCGGCGTTTGAGACAGTCTGTCCTTTCTCTCCCTTCTTTTTCCTCTTCTTCCTTCCTCCCTGTGTGTGCCTGAAGGCCGACCCACACGTTCGCACGCGTAGCCAGTGATGGGGTAACGCGTAATGCCCCGCCCTGGGTAGACAAGTAAGGCACGCACGTACCCCCTGGTAAAGGCCAGGCCCAGGGAGGGGTGATTGCCTGAGCTGACACCTTCCGACCATGCCGATTGGTCCCTCCGTCCGTTTCTCGGGAGGTGTGACCTGAGGTGTAAACATTCACCTAAGATGGGAGTGCCCTCTGAGAGGGTCCCCACAAGGAAGGAGCGCACCATCGGAGATGCTGGCAATCATGGGGGATTCCTCCGCAATGGATTTCTCTTCTACTCTCTTGACATCTGCCCAAAAACGGAAACTTGACCAGCCACCAGTGACAAAAGTACTACCGCCTGCCCCACAGTTCCTCGTAGTTTCTCGATCTGAGGACGGAAAGGATTTTTCCTCTGTCAACCCTTTTGTTATCCAGAAGGGCGTAGATGCCATAGCCGGATCTGTGAAGTCTTGTACCAGGTTGTGTAACGGTACCTTGTTACTAGAAACTGAGAGTGCCTTTCAGGCACAAAAACTGCTTCAGGCCATACTCCTGTACATGTTCCATGTCCGGGTGGAGGCTCACCGCACTTTGAATTCGTCTCGTGGTGTGGTATATACTAGATCACTCAACGGATTGACTGACGAGGAGATTCAGTCTTTCCTCGCTGAGCAGGGCGTGACGGCTGTCCATAGGGTCATAAAAAAGGTCAACAAAGACCTTGTACCGACCCGGACACTTTTCTTGACCTTTGATAGTGTTCAGCTGCCATCGCGCATCAAAGCGGGCTACGAGGTTATTTCTGTTCGCCCCTATGTCCTGACACCCACGCGCTGCTACCGGTGTCAGCGTTTTAATCACACTCGCCAGTCTTGTTCTAATGTGGCTAAATGTGTCACTTGTGGCAGGGATGCCCATGGGGGTGACTGTCCACCTCTGTCTCCTCATTGTGTGAACTGTCAGGGTGACCATGCAGCGTCCTCCCGCGACTGTCCCATCTACAAGGAAGAACGCTGTATGCAGGAAATTCGGGTCAAAGAGAAAGTGTCCACCTCGGCTGCTCGCAAGCTATTTGCTAGTAGGAAGCCCACGCTGCTCCCAGCGGGGAAATACAGTACTGTCCTCGCCTCTCCTTGGACTAACAGGGAGGTAGCGACGCAGACATGCGATCTGACCTTCAGCACTATGGTCGTCCGTTCGGCCAGTGCTAAGATCGCCCGGTCGATGTCTCTTCTTCCTCCCATCACCCCTCAGACACAAGCACCTTCATCAGCTTCTGCCAAGACGAAGACCCAGAAGTCAGATGCACGGGCCTTCAAGAAGGAACCATCCCGTGCAGACTTCCTACGTACCTCGAACTCCCAGCCATCGACCAGTACTTCCACTAAACGACCTTCTAAGAAGGTTCATAAAAGCACAGTTCTCCTTCTCTGCCACGGCGCATTTCTTCTCCTGCGCCACCCAGTGGTTGCCGCCCCAAGTCGTCATCCGTTTCGCCTGGCCGCACCGCTGGTAGCCGAACATCTGGCCGTTCTCCGGCGGAGGAAGCTCCCCCTCCCGGCCATCTTAACAAGATGTCCGATGAACCTATTGAACCAATGGACAATGACTCTCCGCCTACTGATAGCGGCGGCAGTGCTCGCTCGAAGCCAGGCCCTCAGCGGCCTTTGAGGTGACCCCTTGTTGCTTCACCTTTTTCTTTTTCTTCTCATGATGGCATTCCTAACTTAGTCTGGGCGCTAATGACCATTGCATTGTAGTTGTGCGCCCTAAATCCACAAAAAAAGAAAGAAATCCAATTTATGTGAATTGGAAATGAATAATCCTTTCGTGCGGTCAAACAAAAGATAGGTTGCTACTCACAATTATAGCTTTTGGCCATCTCTCTCTCTCTCTCTCTCTCTCTCTCTCTCTCTCTCTCTCTCTCTCTCTCTCTCTCTCTCGTTTCAGTTGCCGGAGACTGCTGTCGTGTGTGTGTGTGTGTGTGTGTGTGTGTGTGTGTGTGTGTGTTTTTTTTTTTTTTTTTTTTTTTTTTTTTTTTTTTTTTTTTTTTTTTTTTTTTGTTGATGAAGGCCTTGGTTACAAAATTTTCATTTTCATTATTTTGTGTAATTACTGACAAAATTTAAGAAATTAAAATCGAAGGAATCAAGTTTACCACTTACTACATTTTCACTGTGCATGCAGTAAAGCTTAAGCATCAGACAGGATTTTTTAATTTATTACTTTTTACTACTGACTATTCAAAACACAGTTTGCACACAGGATCCACATATACCACTGAATGTACATGCAAAATATACAATTGTACAACACATACTTCATGAGATATGACATCATAAACATTGAGAGGCATGAAATACTAGCTCTTGCTTAAAATGCAGCACAAATTACCCAGATTGTATTCATTCAGTGTTTCACAATGAGAGCATGTAGCAATTTCTGACAAACTTTAAACATAATTTCAGACCTTTTCCAAACTTTTTGTCACTTACATCCTTAACATCGAATATTTAACACATTAATTCATTTGTAAAATAATCAAACTTTTTTTTACGTATTTTATACATGAAAGTACGATTCTTTAAAGGATTGGGGATTCACTGATTATGTGTGATGGGTCTCTGCAACAGCCTAACCCATGAGTTGAGCTGGAGAGAGCTTCATGCTTTTGGAAAACATGAGTTATTTTATTTAAAAATGGGGCACAGCACCAACACTTTATCATTGCTATGATGTGGTTCTCCAATGTTGATTACTCAATGTGCTTTCCGGCCCTCACAGACACTCCTCAGTAGGGAGTGATCAATGATCTGCACTCCAATGACTATTTCCCTTAGTGGATATAACTATTACACAATGTGGTGTCTGAAATAAATTAGCAACAATATGTTCAGCAAGGCAAACTGGGAATTGTACATCCAATATTCTATGTTTGAATCTACATCAATATCTCTACACTGACAACTATTATGAACTGTATAGGACAGGGTACTTCCCATTTTACCACATATTTTGGCTTCTTCCTATTGCATTTGCAAATGAAATATGGCAAGAATGACTGTTTAAATGTCTCTGTGCATGCTGTAATTAGTCTAATCTTGTCTTTGCAGTCCCTACTGGAGCAGCATGTAACAGGCTGTAATATATTCCTAGATTATTTACCTAATAATTACGGCTCTTGGAACTTTGTAAGTAGGCTTTCACACGATAGCTCACACATAGTTACAAACCTCTGCCAATTCAGGTTTTTCAGTGTTTCTGTGATACTCTTCAATGAGTAAAAGAAATTGATGATAATTCACATCGTCCTTCTTTGTATATATTCAGTATCGTTTGTTAGTCCTGCGTGGTATGGGTGCCATACACTTGAGCAGTATTCTAGGATGAGACGCACAAGTGTTTTGTAAGTAGACTGTATCCTTCAATATTTTCCCAGTATCTTACAAATTAACTGAAATTTATTCACCTGGCATCTCCAATGAATGAGTTGACAGATTCCAATTGTTACTCTTTGATGTTGTAATCATAGAATACTACTTTTCAGCATTTTGTGAAGTGATCTATTTTGCAGTATTGTGATAGTGTTTAGGACTATGTGAACCACATTATTTACTTACTAAAAACTCCCACTATCTCTATGGCATGTGAAGGCCATTCGCATATGAAACTTTCATAATTTCTATTGAAAAATTCCACACACATGATGATTGCTGTGCATTTGTGATAGTAACACCAAAAGACTACTTATGGCCCACCTTTGACACTTCTGTCATTTTATTTATCGAGAAATATATCTTCACCATTGGTATCCTGCATGTACTTGTGATTGCTACTCATTGTTTCTGATTTTAGCTACCTTCCTATTCAAAGTATTAAATGTGATTTGCTACCATTAATTAGTGAAAGTAATTCTGACATCTTTCTCTGAATGCTTTTTCAGTTGTATAATATTACATTTACTTGTTCTGACATTCGACGATCTGTATTCATCTCTATAAGAAATTCAGATGACTTGCTTGTTGCTCTGTTTGTTACTGAACCTCTACACCTAATTACATATTGGTCTGATATAAGAGTAGTTCTGACCTGAAAAAGCAACCATCATGTGGAAGCAACACATACACTGCTACCCAAGTGGTTTCGTTCTCAGTGTAAAGTGTATCTGACCTATTAAGTGGTATTCTACAGTTTAACCATATAACTGGTATTATTGATGGTGACAAGTATCATTACTTGTTGTTAGCTGATCCAGTATGAATCCCATCTGATTGAGCCTCCTTCACATCTTGGATGAGATGACCCTCCAACGGTCATACTACGGCCATGTTTCTACTTGACATGACTACTGCTTCTGTCTATTAACTAAATGTTTTGCACAAACCAAGTATTCTGGCTGGCATAAGTGGTGCTCTTAATCTTCCTTCCTGAGAAAGCCGCCGAAAGACTGCTGAGATAAGTTTTCATCTATTCAAATCAGGTGACAGTGGCACTTATAGGTGAGTGAAAACTACACTACAAAATTCTTACATTCCAGCCTAACTCATGTACACAATCAGAAAACCAAAGAAAACAAGAACAAAGTACTAATTTACAAACACAGAAGGTAACAAACATTCATGTCCATTCAGAAATTTGTAGTAAAGTAAGTAAACTAATTGCTTTGCACAATCCAAGCACTCCAGCTGCTGATATCACTATTACAAAACTGATGCATTAAATTCTTTTTTCTGAGCTGAAAATCTGCAATAAAATTTTGTTAATTATTTTCAGGTGTAACTGTGGATGCTGTGAAACGAGGCGAATGGACCCCACTTATGCTTGCTTGTGCTAATTCTGGCACGTCATCTTGTGATATTGTCAGTTTGCTTCTCAGATTTGGGGCAAAGACAAAAGCTCAGAACAAAGATGGATGGACACCAGTCAGTCTTGCTGTGCGTTTAGGTGATGAAAACAAAATAAAACTTCTAGCATCTGTTGATATTGATGCACTGAAAATCAAGACAAACAACCAACGAACCATACTACATACTGCAGGTATATATTTTGCTGTTTGTAATGAGTAAATCAAGCAAAATTGAGCTGGCCTAAGACAGATAAAACAATACACCACAAATTATCTGAGTGGCACAGAAATCAATAGATGTGAGGTACATGTACAGACAAGCAGATGGATACAATTTCAGACAAGTTGATTTATTCAACAGAAAAAGCTTCTCAAATTATGCAAGTCAACAACACGTTGGTACACCTCTGGCTATTATGCAAGTCATGATTTGGCAAGGCATTGACTGACAGAGTTGTTGGATGTCCTCCTGAGGGATATAGTGCCAAATTCTATCCAATTGGTGGTGCATTAGATTGTCAAAATCCTGAGCGGGTTGCAGTGCCCTGCCCATAATGCTCCAAATGTTCTCAATTGGGGAGAGATCCAACTCCCTTGCTGTCCATGGTCGGATTTAGCAATCACGAAGACAGAAGCGGAAACTCTCATTGTGTGCTTTTGAGCATTATCTTGCCGAAGTGCAAGCCCAGGATTGGTTGCTGTGAAGAGCAACAAAATGCATCATAGAATATCGTTGACGTACTGCTGTGCTGTAAGGGTGTTGCAGATGACAACCAAAGGAGTCCTGCTATGAAAAGAAATGGCACCCCAGACCATTACTCATGGTTGTCAGGCCATATGGTGAGTGAGAGACAGGATGGTATCCCGCCACTGTCTGGGGCATTTCCAGGCACACCTTCACTGGTCATCAGGGTTCTATTTGAAGTGGAACTCGTTGCTGAAGACAATTCTACTCCAGTCAATGAGATTCCAAGTGAAAGAAATGTCTCTAGATGACCCAGACAGTGGTGGGATACCAATTAGACTGTTGCTTGCCGTGTGGCCCAGCAACCACGAGTAATGATTTGGGGTACAATTTCATTTCATAGCAGGATGCCTTTGGTTGTCACCCATGACACCCTCACAGCACAGCACTACATTGATAATATTTTATGCCATATTTTGTTGCCCTTCATAGCAAGCAATCCTGGTCTTACACTTCAGCAAGGTAACGCCCGCCCATACATGATGAGAGATTTTACTGCATGCTTTCATGCTTGTCAAATGCTATTTTAGCCAGCAAAGTCACCAGATCTCTCCCCAATTGAGAATATTTGGGGCATTATGGGCAGGGTCCTCCAACCAGCATGAGATTTTGACAATCTGACATGACAATTGGACAGAATTTGGCGCAATATCCCTCAGGAGGACATCCAACAACTCGATCAATCAATGCTAAACCGAATAATGACTTGCATAAGGGCCAGAGGTGGAGCAGCACATTATTGACTTGCTCAAGTTGTGAAGCTCTTTCTCTTGAATAAATCATCCAATTTTCTGAACTTGTTATGATTTGTTTGTCTATACACGTTCATCACATCTACAGATTTCCGTGCCGTGTGGATAATTGTTTCGAGGTGCGTCATTTTTTATTTTATTTTATTGTCTTAGAGTGTGTGTATATATTGTAAAAGTGATTGTTGTTCCTTAATGTGATGAAAAAGACAATAATTTAAAAAAATAAGTTATGAAAATATTTCATTTATGTAAAATGTTAGTAATAGCTTAAAATTTCATTAACATAACCACAGATATTTATAAGAAATATCTGTTTGAATACTTTGACAGATGTGAGTGCACAAGTGACACAATTTTCGAATAACGTCCGGGAATTCAGCCAGGTAACACTTTCAGTGACCGCCGATATTTCGGTGGGAGAACACCCTGCCATTTTCAAGGCAAACTGCAACGGACAGGCGACATGCATGCAAATTTAAAGCCTTGGTTCTCGGAGTGATGCAAGAAAGATAACACGCAATCTACCCCTCTAATCTTCAGCATTCTTCTGTAGTACCACATTTCAAAAGCCTCTATTCTCTTCATGTCTTGATTGTGTACTATCCCAAGTTTATTCCATGGCTAGTGAAAATTTTATGCTCCATAGATCAGCTGCACAAGGACGACATCAAATGAGTATGGTTGGATGCCCATCAACAGGCTTTTCAGCACCTTAAGAATGTGATATACATTGGGCCTGCTGTTGCCACTCATGATAGATGTGTCCCAGTACAGAATAATGAGAGTTTTTTTCCAATAAGTTGTCAGAGGATTCTGAGTGGCCAGTTGCCTTCACCTGTAAAACGTTAACTGCAGCACACCTCTACCATTTATAAATTGACAAGCCGGCTCTGACAATCATTTGTGAGGCAAAGAAATTTCATGAGTGTTTGTATGACAGCAAATTCCATCTGTTGACTGACTACAAACTCTTGATTTCATTCTCCGGCTCCTTCATGCTTTGCTACAGCTCACAGTTGTCGATCACCACCAGGAGCATGCACAGCATGTCATATGGGCCACACCACTCATGCCAATGGAGCCAAGCAGCCAGCCATGATTCATTCTAGTACAGTCCATTGCATGAGCTAATATCAATCATACCATTCTGCTCATTGGGTTTCGACACTGTGTTGTGCTTGAAGTTCCTTGTTCCAGTTGTTGGCTTTCATTCAGTGTTCTGCTTTCAACAAGCTTGGCTTTCTTTATGGATTACATATTCATATTGGGATCTGACAGGGAAAAAAATAAATAAAAAATAAAAAACAACAGAATGTACAGAAGTGGGGTTATCCATCCTTTTCATGGTTCATCATGAATTTGGCATTTGGAAGTACTGAGCTCAGATTATGCAGAAGTAGTTTCCAGTTCCACAGGCGTGCATTAGTATACCATAAAGGTGCCATTAAGATATTTAAAGAAATGGATTGGTTTCACTTGTGACAAGTTCAGAGCTGTTTCCTCAAACTATTTCACAAACAGATTGGCACCCACTGGATATGGGGCAGCCTTTCTCCACACCCTATATTTACTGATAATACTTACCATTAACCATAGAATGTGGGTGACTGCATCTGTAGGAGGAGTTTAGTGATGGCCTCTGTGAAGAGTTGGAGCAAGTATGTCACAGGTCCTAGAGTGAAAAGAAAAGTCTCTAACACATGATACAAAGGATGTGAGGAAGTTTTCAAAAATGCTGTTACTACACCAGACTTCTGCAGTGAAATAAACCAGCTGTTGGGTAACACATTATCACCTGTAAACATGTGTTGAAATACTACCACACAAAAATCATGACACAAGCTTCCGTATTTGTAGACTGTTTTGTCAAAAGTTTGTTAATATCTGTCTCTCCAAGACTCCTAGAACTTAATGTAGTGTGGGTTCTTGCACTGATATTAACAACAACTGGCTACCAAGCTAAAATATGAGAAGACCTCCAGAAAAGTTACTGATCAACACATCTTATAGCCTCTCCTATTCACAGCTAGCAAGATGAACACAGTGAGGAAGAACCAGTGCCTTTCTAGATAATAGCACCTATACCAAACGCATTGTTGATCCTACACAATGAATGTTCAGAAAAACTATAGCTTTTTGCAACAGTTTTGAACCACTTTAGAAGATTATAAGAAGAATTCAATCTCATGGAATAGTTTGACCAAGATAATGTGGTGTCTTCAAGATTGCAGACGTGCCAATCCCATTATGAACTACTGAGGTTACTTATTTACTACCTGTAAAATACATCAAAACTCTTCTCAGTCCATGTGTCAAGCACTGTGAATACCATTTACAGAACTCCACTGACTTGTCTGCAAGAATTACACTTTCAAAATGCTGGTAGTTCTGTTACTTTCTGTAATGTCATTTTTCACTAAAATACTTACTGAAGACTAACTCCAGCTCATCAGTGACAAGTTTGATTAGCTTATAGCTTAACTCTTCAAACAAGAGCTACCAACTACCTTCCGTCTGTTCAGTAGAGGGTACTACAAACAAGTGAATGATGTGGACATGTATTTCCCTGTCACAAGTGGTTTTCAGTCTGTTTATGGAACTGTCAGAAAAGATAGCTCTTAACTTGCAGCACTTAAAACTGATCTATTTCTTAAGATTTTTAACAATATTTGTGGGATGTTGCAAAATGACCTTTGAATCCAAACAGTATTTGAGTCACTCTCTGTGTCCTGACATCAAATTCATTATGGTTTGTGAAATAAATGAACAACTCACATGTTTGAATGTTTTTGTTGAATGAAAAGGTGACATAGCGTGTACGGCAAGCTTGTGTACCCTGATGTTTACCTAGATGATTCCAGTTGCCACCAGCTAGCATGAAGAATAGTGTGCTTGAATGTCACCACCAGGAATTACTAAATGTGAAAGTGATTTAAAAAATGGGTAAAGTAACTGAGTAACTGACTGGCCCTTCGTACCAGACTGCACATGCAAACGGAAGTCTTAAGCAAAAGGGCTGTGTACCTCGATCTCGTTGCCCCATGAAATGCAAGTGTCCACAAGACTTTGCCGCATTAAAAAAAAAAAAAAAAAAAAAAAAAAAAGGCTATAATGTTGACTGTGCCTCTCGACTGCCCTTCACAACATAGGGTATTGTGGGAATGGTTAGATGTGCACAGAAATTCTTTGAACCAATGATACTGTCATGAGCTGTGCTGCATCATTGGCTGACGTGCTGCAACTCCAGTCACCAGCAAATATTCGTTATTTAGTACTTATCATTTCTAGAATGTTCTCAAAATCTCTTATGTTCATAATATTTGCGTATTATGGAATATTTATTGTTTGTATAAATAACAGCATCCTCCATCCAGGATGTAGTTCTGTTCTGTCAGTATGTTGGTATCAGTACTAAATGTGCTTTCAGTGGAGAACTTCATTGATGACCCTGCTTTAGACTTTGGACTTGGATGAGGTTATGACTTGATATTTTTTGGTGCACATACCGTGTAGTTTAAAATCTCAACATCACTGCTCCAACAAAGCAACATAAAATCTGTTTTCTACATGGCCAGGAACTGAAATACAAGCAGCACATTGTTCCCAAGGCCTGTATGTTCAGGAGATTAGTGGATTCCAAATGAGCATTATGTCAACTGTACATCATGCATCCATCAGCATTTTCTGGAGACACTGGTGAGGACCTAATGAAAGGGATGAAAGCATTCAACCGAGACACCAAATACAAGAGGTGGGATGAGATGATTTGTACCTTCACTTGAATGGTACAGTCCAGCAGCAGTTGAAGAGCAATGAAGAGAATTTCAATAGCTGGGACAAATTCCAGGTTGAACTGAAGAAACTATTAGGTGATGCTCAGCACCAAGTCCACTTAGCGGGAGAACATTTGAAGAATGAGGCCCCACATCACGGGGGTAACTTGACAACATTTGCTAGACGCCGTGCTAGTGTTGCTGCTGCAAACACCACTGTGAGGACTAGCCCTCCTTGCCAGTCTGTCACCACCTGTGGCTGCCCTTTAAAGACAGCAGTGAGTGGCTCTGCAGTCAGTCTCAGTTTCTCTGGGCTATTGTAATAATCTCACAACAGATCACTGTCATGGTTGTGAATTCGCTACATCTTAGGCTTTCGATCTTGGTTTACTCTCAGGGCTTGTTATTCTGCTGTGCTGTCTCTATTGTTTGTCTTCCTTTCATTGTTGTTCACATGTTTACTCTCAGGTTGCTCATTGTAGGGGCAACAGTGTTGTAGCTGCGAACCTTCTCTACACATTGGGAAACACTCTTTCCTGGGCAAGTATAAAAACATTGCGTACTACAGTTCCCACAGAGATATGACAAGGTTCAAACGTGCAGGGGAATACAAATAACAGAAGTGTCAGGCGCTTGTTTACTGCATCAGTTACATGTTCAGATGTTGTTGTTGTTGTGGTCTTCAGTCCTGAGACTGGTTTGATGCAGCTCTCCATGCTGCTCTATCCTGTGCAAGCTTCTTCATCTCCCAGTACCTACTGCAGCCTACATCCTTCTGAATCTGCTTAGTGTATTCATCTCTTGGTCTCCCTCTACGATTTTTACCCTCCACGCTGCCCTCCAGTACTAAATTGGTGATCCCTTGATGCCTCAGAACATGTCCTACCAACCGATCCCTTCTTCTAGTCAAGTTGTGCCACAAACTCCTCTTCTCCCCAATTCTATTCAATACCTCCTCATTAGTTATGTGATCTACCCAAACTTATCTTCAGCATTCTTCTGTAGCACCACATTTCGAAAGCTTCTATTCTCTTCTTGTCTAAACTATTTATCGTGCATGTTTCACTTCTATACATGGCTACACTCCATACAAATACTTTCAGAAACGACTTCCTGACACTTAACGCTATACTCGATGTTAACAAATTTCTCTTCCTCAGAAACGCTTTCCTTGCCATTGTCAGTCTACATTTTATATCCTCTCTACTTCAACCATCATCAGTTATTTTGATCCCCAAATAGCAAAACTCATTTCCTAATATAATTTCCTCAGCATCACCCGACTTAATTCGACTACATTCCATTATCCTCGTTTTGCTTTTGTTGATGTTTATCTTATACCTCCTTTCAAGACACTGTCCATTCCGTTCAACTGCTCTTCCAAGTCCTTTGCTGTCTCTGACAGAATTACAATGTCATCGGTGAACCTCAAAGTTTTTATTTCTTCTCCATGGATTTTAATAACTACTCTTAACTTTTCTTTTGTTTCCTTTACTGCTTGCTCAATATACAGATTGAATAGCATCCAGTAGATTATTGTTTACAATATATGTAACAGTTCTTTCTGTGTTTCCTTTTATACCTTATGTAATTGTTTATAATTGATTTGGCATGCTATTTATTGTTTGCGTAGGGATACTGTTACCATAAAACTTAACCACTACCAACTGACTTGGAGTGTAGTGATTCGAGTCCTCTAGAGTCTCAGAAAACTATTGGTATTTATTCAGAATATAAAAATCCCATTGAGGTACATCAGCACTGTGACTCAAGTTTTACCAAAGTCAGTGCAAAATTGGTGGGTTTTGGGGTTTTAGTTTAGAATTAATTTTAGGACTCATGAAGGCTTATGTACAGCTCAAAAGAATTAGGGGAATACATGCATCAACGCCTGGCATGTTAAATCTGTTTTGATACAGACAGTATCTGTGATCTTATTGCATAGCTTGAGATCTTCACTTTTAATGTATGCAACAGCTTAAATCATTTGCCATCTATTGGCTGTGTTTGTGTTACAGTATCAGATGACTTCTGACCCTGCAGAAGGAAGTGAATACTGGTGTCCCAGTAACCTCTAATGATGTACAGAGACTGCAGTTGTCATTTGTGAATGTTTTACTCAAGTGCAAGTACATGCAATGCGACATGTTAATGCAGTATCAATTGCAAGAGTTGTCTGAGCCAAGCAGGATGAACTTTCCATTCTTTTGCTGCAGATGCAAATGGTTCTCCATCTTTCTTCCATAGGTTGTGGACATGCTACAGGGAGACAGGTCAGTACACAAGACGAGTTGGACAAGGTCACCGATGCATTACACCCCCACTTGAAGACCGCTATGTGAGCATCTCTGCATTGTGGCATTGTACGGCTACCTCCAGAGTGCTGCAAGATGATCATAGAAGAGCCACTGTGTCCTATTGTAATGTAGGGTGTATGTTATGAGAAAGAACCTTATGACCCAGACATCCTGTTCGAGTACCTTGCTTGATATCACAACATCTTGCAGTTCGCCTTCAGTTCTGCCATTGCTGTGTCAACTGGCAACTTTGCCACTCACGAAGTGTGTTACTCAGAGATGAGTCAAGATTTCTTCTGACACGACGCGATGGCCATGTTCATGTGTGGAGACGTGGTGTGTGGTACCTGCCAAACATTGTCCAGGAAAGTTCTGTGCTGGTGTGGAGAGACAGTGTTAACAGCTGTATGGATCTTGTCGTGGTCCATAGTTACCTTACTACCGGGCAATACACCAAATAGATAGTTGGACTATTTGTAGGCTGCTGCATATGGTGGTTGTCCTGAACTCCTTCTTGTGCATGTGTGGTGGGCGTCACTTATGTGATGTCTTGCAAAGCCAGGGCATTTAAATAGTGGCATGACCACAGTGGGTCATGACCTGGTTGACTTCTGTAGAATTATAAGGAGCATGTCACATAGGTGTCGGGCCATGATAAACACGCATGGATGGCTTACACGTTATTGAAACTCTCAAAGCCCAATGAAAAACACCCAGGATGACAGGTTGAATGATTGTTTCCACTTTGTTTTTGACATCTGTTGGACATTTCAGTTCTTATGGTGCAAATTAACGAGATTGTAATGATGTTTTGTTATGTACTTAAAAATGAGCTTAATTTGAAAAAGATAGAGGTATAATTTGCTAACATTCCCAGTCCAAAATTACTGCTCAGTGGAGTATGACAGATACCCTAAGTCATGTTCCTCTTAATTCTCTTGAGCAGTATGTATACTACACTACTGGCCACGAAGATGACATGCTACAGATGCGAAATTTAACTGACAGGAAGAAGATGCTGTGATATGCAAATGATTAGCTTTTCAGAGCATTCACACAAGGTTGGCACCGGTGGTGACACCTACAATGTGCTGACTTGAGGAAAGTTTCGAGCCGATTTCTCATACACAAACAGCAGTTGACTGGCGTTGCCTGGTGAAACGTTGTTGTGATGCCTCGTGTAAGGAGAAGAAATGCATACCATCACGTTTACGACTTTGATGAAGGTCGGATTGTAGCGTATCGCGATTGCGGTTTATCATATCGCGACATTGCTGCTTGCTTGGTCGAGATCCAATGACTGTTAGCAGAATATGGACTCGGTGGGTTCAGAAGGGTAATACGGAACGCCGTGCTGGATCCCAACGGCCTCGTATCACTAGCTGTGGAGATGACAGGCATCTTATCTCTATGGCTGTAATGGGTTGTGCAGCCATGTCTTGATCCCTGAGTCAACAGATGGGGACGTTAGCAAGACAACAACCATCTGCACGAACAGTTCGATGACGTTTGCGGCAGCATGGACTATCAGCTTGGAGACCATGCCTGTGGTTACCCTTCATGCTGCATCACAGACAGGAGCGCCTGCGATTGTGTACTCAACAACGAACCTGGGTGCATCAATGGCAAAACGTCATTTTATTCGGATGAATCCAGGTTCTGTTTACAGCATCATGATGGTCTCATCCGTGTTTGGCGACATCGCGGTGAACGCACATTGGAAGCGTGTATTTGTCATCGCCATACTAGCGTATCACCTGGCGTGATGGTATGGGGTGCCATTGGTTACACGTCTCGGTCACCTCTTGTTCGCATTGACGGCACTTTGAACAGTGGACTTAACATTTCAGATGTGTTACGACCCGTGGCTCTACCCTTCATTCGATCCCTGCGAAACCCTACATTTCAGCAGGATAATGCACAACCGCATGTTGCGGGTCCTGTACGGGCCTTTCTGAATACAGAAAACGTTCGACTGCTGCCCTAGCCAGCACATTCTCCAGATCTCTCACCAATTGAATATGTCTGGTCAATGGTGGCCGAGCAACTGGCTCATCACAATATGCCAGTCACTACTCTTGATGAACTGTGATATTGTGTTGAAGCTGCATGGGCAGCTGTACCTGTACACACCATCCAAGCTCTGTTTGACTCAATGCCCAGGTGTATCAAGGCTGTTATGATGGCCAGAGGTGGTTGTTATGGGTACTGATTTCTCAGGATCTATGCACCCAAATTGTGTGAAAATGTAATCACATTTCAGTCTAGTATAATATATTTGTCCAATGAATACCCGTTTATCATCTGCATTTCGTCTTGGTGTAGCAATTTTAATGGCCAGTAGTGTATATATCTGGTGCATAACTGTAGGATTTGGTCTTATTGTATTTTATTCTTATTTACTATTACATTGTTTGTCTTCAAGAGGTTTTTTTTTTTCCTCATGCCCAAATGGGGACCACATGACAATTTCAGTTCCTTCTCGTCTCCTCTTTTCTTTCCCTCCAGTATTGTTGCATCTTTCAACCATGGTTTTTTCCCCCCTTTCTTCAGTCCCTGTTAATACTTCTTCTTCCTTGATGTCCTTCTACATCACTTTTATGTTGTGTGTTTCTAAATTCTTTTTAAATTCTTGAATCCGGCTTGTTGTTAATTTCTTTACGCAGAGATATTTGTAGGTCTGCTTTGTCAGTCTGTTGGCTTCTGTATAAATGTCCAAAACATGCTATTCTTTTTCTTATTGTTTCTGTTATTTCTCTCTCTCTCTCTCTCTCTCTCTCTCTCTCTCTCTCTCTCTCTCTCTCGATACATTTCACTGTTGCTTCTTAATTTCCAGACTAGTTTGCTTCTCATTTCGGTGCTGATAGCCTCATTGTTGAGTGCCACACACACACACACCATTTATGACAGATTTTCCTGACCCATGTTATTCAATTTTAGCTTTCACAAACCCCAGTAGGTTTTCCTGAGTCCTCAAAAAATGCTCGACACATACCCCTCTAAGGCATATGGTACAACAGTCTTGAACTTTGTACATTTATTCTCAACATTTTTTTTCTCAGAAATGAATTTTTGCTGTTAAGGGGACCACACCTTGCCTATCTAACCCATGTTAATTTAGGCATGTATTTGACCCATTTCAGAAAAAAACTATTTGATGCGGGACCTTAATATTTTTACTGTATGCTACATGATGTTAATAGTCAACTGTACTCAAATCTACTTAATACATTTTATAGTTTTCAAGAAATACTTTTTTAGATTTATTAACAAAAAATATTAAGTTTTTTCTGCAGAAAATATTTTTCTGTGAACTTCCTAATGGGGGAATATTAATGAATATAGTACCAGAGGTGGCTTTTTATGTTATGCAGAGTCTCTGAAAATTTCATTCATTTATCTATGATAGTTTCTTATATAATGGGGCATATGAACTGAAAATTTTAGTTTGTGGAAAATTGACTTTAAAGAAAAAACTTTTGAAATTTGTTACTTACAGTTAATTAAAACTGTCCTGCTGTATGTGATGGCCCTTCTTTGGCCTCTAGCAGATCTTCCAGCTTCTTTTTCACCTTCCTGGATGTTTGTCTTGCTTTCTTGGCCGTATTAGATGCAGACCTGTCTGCATCGGCTATCCTCATTTTATCGCAATGTTGCAGCCCAGTGATCATATTTTCACCAGGATTAATTCCCAGCTTTTTCAATACACAACACTTTCCAATATTACCACAATTGAATGTAATAACAGCATCATGAACTCCTAGTTTCATCATATGCATGCCTACAAATACAGTTTTAGGAGGGCAGTTCCAAATTATGCTGTTGAAACATTCATTTGGGTTCTGTGTCTGCCCATGCAGACACTTCCTTAGAAGGTCAGGATGAGCCAAGTCTCTGAAAATAGGTTTAATTGGTGTAATAAGAGAAGCAGGAAGAGAATGCTGGTGAGAATAAGATTCTCCAGTTGCCCGAGCCCTATTGTATTTGCACCACGAATTTTCTCCTGATGGGCACAATCCATGACATGGCTTATCATCAGTAGAGGACTTATGGAAGAATATGGCCCAATCATCTCTTTTCATTGCCTCCAGATTTTCTTTATTTCTCCTAATTGCCAGCCCAGAGTATACCTGCAAGTTTTCTATAACAACTACTCACAATCAAACTTGTGTTGTTTACAAACAGCAGAAACAAAAGAATACCGACCGTTGCATTCCAAGGATAGCCAACACACTCGGGAGCAAAAAAAAAAAAAAAAGTGCAATGTAGGGGATATAAAGATCTAAAATATATGCAGAAAAGTGGGCGTGGTACATAAACACACATGGTAGGAAAATGCTCTTTAAATGCTCGAAAAAAAATTTTCAGCAAAATCCTTTTTAGGGTACTTAAATAAAACATTACTCTATCGAAATATGATGAAAACTGAAAATCGATTTTTTTTTTTTTTTTTTTTTTTTTTTTTTTTTTTTTTTTTTTTTTTTTTTTTTTTTTTTTTTAATCACAGTGTGGTCCCCTTAATTGTTCTGATAATCTGAAATCTTCACGTTGCACTTACCTAGCAGATATACCTTCTTTACATTCCTATTTGCACCTGCAATCAATGTTGTTATAACACCCCTGTAAGCACAGATTCCCCACCCTTCATTAATTGAGTTGAAAAGTTCAGGCCTTTTTTAAAGCTCGAAATCAATTATATTTCCCTCACATGTTAATTTTATGCTTAACTGCTCAAGTTTCACTAAAGAGCGAAAGAAACTGGTACACCTGCGTAATCTCGTGAAGGGCCCGCGCGAGCACGCAGAAGTGCCACAGCATGATGTGGCATGGATACGACTAATGTCTGAAGTAGTGCTGGAGGGAATTGACACCATTAAACTGCAGGGCTCTCCATAAATCCATAAGAGTATGAGGGGCTGGAGATCTCTTCTGAACAGCATGTTGCAAGGCATCCTAGATATGCTCAATAATGTTCATGTCTGGGCAGTTTAGTGGCCAGTGGAAGTGTTTAAACTCAGAAGAGCGTCCCTGGAGCCACTCTGTAGCAATTCTGGATGTGTGGGATGTCACATTGTCCTGCTGGAATTTCCCCAGTCCACCGGAATGCACACTGGACATGAATGGATGCATGTCATCAGACAGGATGCTTTTGTACATGTCATCTGTCAGAGTCGTATCTAAAAATATCAGAGGTCCCATATCACTCCAACTACACACGTCCCACAAAATTACAGAGCCTCTACCAGTTTGAATAGTCCCCTGGTGATTTGCAGGGTCCGTGGATTCATAAGGTTGTCTCCATACCCATACACATCCATCCGCTCGATACTTTCCAGTCATCAAAAGTCCAGTGTCGGTGTTGACAGACCGAGGCGAGGCACAAAGCTTCATGCCATGCAGTCATCAAGGGTACATGAGTGGGTCTTCAGCTCCGAAAGCCCATTTTGATGATGATTCATTGAATGGTTCACACGCTGACACCTGTTGATGGCCCAGCATTGAAGTCTGCAGCAATTTGCGGAAGGGTTGCAGTTCTGTCATGGTGAACGATTCTCTTCAGTCGTCATTGTTCTCGTTCTTGCAGGCTCTTTTTCAGGCCACAGTGATGTCAGGGATTTGATCTTTTACCATTTTCCTGATATTCATGGTACACTCGTGAAATGGTCAGACTGGAAAATCCCCACTTCATCACTCTCTCAGGGATACTGTGTCACATCGCTCGTGCTTACTATAACACCACATTCAAACTCGCTTAAATCTTGATAATCTCCCATTGTCACAGCAGTAAACAATTAACCAACTGCGCCAGACACTTGTCGTCTTATATAGGCATTGCCGACAACAGTGCTGTATTCTGCCTGTTTACATCTCTCTGTATTTGAGTACACATGCCTATACCAGTTTCTTTGGAACTTCAGTGTAGTTTTAGGATATGGTATGTAGAACAGTTCTAAATCTACATGTACATCTACATGGATACTCTGCAAATCACATTATGTGCCTGGCAAAGGGTTCATCAAGCCACTTTCACAATTCTCTATTATTCCAATCTCGTATACCATGCGGAAAGAATGAACACCTATATCTTTCCGTATGAGCTCTGATTTCCCTTACTTGATCGTGGTGATTGTTCCTCCCTATGTAGGTCGGTGTCAACAAAATATTTTCGCATTCGGAGGAGAAAGTTAGTGGTTGGAATTTTGTGAGAAGATTCCGTTGCAACAAAAAACGCCTTTCTTTTAATGATTTCCAGCCCAAATCCCGTATCATTTCTGTGACACTCTCGCCCATATTTCGCGATAACACAAAACGTACTACCCTTCTTTGAACTTTTTCGATGTACGCCATCAGTCTTATCTGGTAAGGATCCCACACAGTGCAGCAGTATCCTAAAAGAGGACAGACAAGTGTAGTGTAGGCAGTCTCCTTAGTAGGTCTGTTACATTTTCTAAGTGCCCTGCCAATAAAACGCAGTCTTTGGTTAGCCTTCCCCCACAACATTTTCTATGTGTTCCTTCCAATTTAAGTTGTTCATAATTGTAATACCTAGGTATTTAGTTGAATTTACGGCTTTTAGATTAGACTGATTTATCATGTAACTGAAGTTTAACGAGTTCCTTTTAGCACTCATGTGGATGACCTCGCACCTTTCATTATTTAGGGTCAATTGCCACATTTCGCACCATTCAGATATGTTTTCTAAATTGTTTTGCTGTTTCTTTTGATCTTCTGATGACTTTATTAGTCAAGAAATGACAGCGTCATCTGCAAACAACCAAAGATGGCTACTCAGATTGTCTCCCAACTCGTTTATGTAGATAAGGAACAGCAAAGGGCCTATAACACTACCTTGGGGAATGCCAGAAATCACTTCTGTTTTACTCAATGACTTTCCGTCAATCACTACGAACTGTGACCTCCCTGACAGGAAATCACAAATCCACTTACATAATTGAGACGATATTCCATAAGCACGCAGTTTTACTACGCGCCACTCTTGTGGAAACCCAGAAATAGGGAATCTATCTGAAATCCCTTCTCAATAGCACTCAACACTTCATGTGAATAAAGAGCCATGTTGACTGTGTGTCAATAGAACGTTTTCTTCGAGGTAATTCATAATGTTCGAACACAATATATGTTCCAAAATCCTACTGCATATCAACATTAATGATATGGACCTGTAATTTAGTAGATTACTCCTACTACCTTTCTTGAATATTGGTGTGACCTGTGCAACTTTCCAATCTTTGGGTACGGATATTTCGTTGAGCGAATGGTTGTATATGATTGTTAAGTATGGAGCTAATGCATCAGCATACTCCGAAAGGAACCTAATTGGTGTACGGTCTGGACCAGAAGACTTGCTTTTATTAAGTGATTGAAGTTGCTTCACTACTCTGAGGATATTTACTTCCAAGTTATTCATGTTGGCAACTGTTCTTGATTCGAACTCTGGAATATTTACTTCGTCTTCTTTTGTGAAGGCATATCGTAAGGCTGTGTTTAGTAACTCTGCTTTGGCAGCACTGTCTTCAATAGTATCTCCATTGCTATCGCTCTGAGAAGGCATTGATTGTTTCTTGCCGCTAACATACTTCACATACGACCAGAATCTCTTTGGATTTTCTGCCAGGTTTCAAGACAAAGTTTCATTGTGGGAACTGTTATAAGCATCTCACATTGAAGTCCGTGATAAATTTCGAGCTACTGTAAAAGATTGCCAATCTTGAGGATTTTGCGTCTATTTAAATTTGGCATGTTTGTTTCATTGTTTCTGCAACAATGTTCTAACCCATTTTGTGTACCAAGGAGGATCAGCTCCGCCGTTTGTTAATTTATTTGGAATAAATTTCTCAATTGCTGCCGATACTATTTCTTTGAATTTAAGCCACATCTGGTCTACACTTATATTATTAATTTGGAATGAGTCTCTCAGGAATGCGTCATGTGAATTTTTATCTGCTTTTTGGATAGGTATATTTTTCACTTATTTTTCGAGTATTTGGGGATTACAATATTCAATCTCGCTACGACAACCTTGTGTTCACTAATCCCTGAATCAGTTTTGATGCTCATTATTAACTCAGGATTATTTGTTGGAAAGAGGTCAAGTGTGTTTTCACAACCGTTTACTATTTGCGTGGGCTCATGAACTAACTGCTCGAAATAATTTTCAGAGCATGCATTTAGCACAATTTCAGACCGAGCGAGGTGGCGCAGTGGTTAGCACACTGGACTCGCATTCGGGAGGACGACGGTTCAATCCCGTCTCCGGCCATCCTGATTTAGGTTTTCCGTGATTTCCCTAAATCGTTTCAGGCAAATGCCGGGATGGTTCCTTTGAAAGGGCACGGCCGATTTCCTTCCCAATCCTTCCCTAACCCGAGCTTGCGCTCCGTCTCTAATGACCTCGTTGTCGACGGGACGTTAAACACTAACCACCACCACCACAATTTCAGATGATATTTTATACATATCTCCGGACTTAAATATGTATTTTCGCCAACATATCGAGGGTAAATTAAAGTCACCACCAACTTTATTGTATGAGTCAGGTACATGTTTGAAATAACTCAGGTTTTCTTTGAACCTTTCAGCAATTGTATCATCTGAATTGGGAGGTCGGTAAATGGATCCCATTATTATTTTATTCCGGTTGCCAACAATGACCTCTGCCCATACTAACTCACAGGAAGTATATACTTCAACTTTGCGACAACTTAAATTACTTCTGACAGCAACAAACACGCCACTGCCAACCGTGTTTAGCCTATCCTTTCGGAACACCATTAGGTTTTTTAAAAAATTTCGGCTGAGCCTATATCCAGCTTTAGCCAGCTTTCAGTGCCTATAACGATTTGAGCATCAGTGCTTTCTATTAGCGCTTGGAGCTCTGGTACTTTCCCAACACAGCTACGACAATTTACAACTGTTATACCAATGGTTCCTGTATCTATGTTCTGTGTTCATCCTGCACTCTTTGTGACTGAAGCCGTTCTTGTGTTTTCCTGAGACCCTCTAACCTAAAAAACTGCCCAGTCCATTCCACACAGCCCCTGCTACCCATGTAGCCGCCTCCTGCGTATAGTGGACACGAGACCTATTCAGCAGAAACTGAAACCCAACCACCTTCTGGCGAAAGTCGAAGAATCTGCAGCCTACACAGTCGCAGTACCACCCTGGCATCTGATTCAGACCCTCCACTCGGCTCTGTACCGGAGGTCCGCAATCAGTCCTGTTGACTATGCTGCAAATAGTCGGCTCTGCTTTCATCTTGCAATCAAGACTGGCAGCCCTTACCACTTCAGTTAGCCGCTCAAAACCAGAGAGAATCTCTTCTCATCCAAAGTGATACACATCATTGGTACCGACGTGAGCAACCACCTGCAGTTGGTTGCACGCTGTGCTCTTCATGGCATCCGGGAGGACCCTTTCCACATCTGGAATGACTCCACCCAGTATGCACACGGAGTGCACATTGGTTTTCTTACACTTCTTGTCAGCCAAGTCCCTAAGGTGCCCCATAACGCGCCTAACGTTGGAGCTCCCAACTACCAATAATTCCACCCTTTGTGATTGCTCGGGTCTTGCAGGCTGAGTGGTTTCCTCTGAAACAGGACAGGCGACAGTATCTGGCTCAGCAACAGTGTCAGCCACAGACAGCGGCCACCTGGGAAGTCTTTTGCCACCTGCTTCGCCCCAGGGCAACCTCCCACTCGACCACAGGTGAGGGGTCAGCCTCAGTGCGAGCTGTAACTGGGTTGGCCACTTGCGAGGACCGATCGGAGGACTCTGACGTGCTGTACGTTTGTTGGATCCCCACGGCCTGCCCACAACAGTGGTGCCCATCCACTGCAGCCTCAAGCTGTGCAACCGAAGCCATCACAGCCTGAAGCTGAGAGCGAAGTCTCACCAACTCGGCTTGCATCTGCACACAACAATCGCTGTCCCTGTGCATACTGAAGACTGTGGAAAACTAAACTATGCAGATAAATGGACTATTGGCACGTGCTGCGCAACTCTACTGTAGACCCTGACGAAAATGCACAAACTGTGTCTAGTAATACGCTGATATTCAAAAACCTAACTACCGAAGCACTCAGATGAAACTAAATAATGTGCCCCTGATTAGGAACTTGTAATATGTCGCAAAATCTGTTTACTTTCCGACGCAAGTGAAAACGGGAGAACTGTGGCTATTAGATATTAAATTTACATGCAGAAACTTAAGAAACTAAACTATTAAAGCACACAGATGATATAATAAAATTCGCTCCTGGTTAGGAACTCAGAAATGTCACAAAAGCTGTTACTTCCCTGTTGCTGCGTCTGTCTCGGTCAGCTGCTACTGCCTGACATGATACCCTGTCCGTAGTACTCACTCTAATAATTTGAGTCTCCCAGTCTGCATCTGGTAAATTGGAATCCCTTCGTAATACTGTAATATGATCAGAAAACTTATCCTCAACATTCACAAAGATATCACTTAAATGTTCTGTCAGTACTGCTCCTGAGGTAGGTAATCTATAAAATCATATGAGTACCAGGTTTGAGCTATCTTTAACACTTACAGTATTTGTATTCTGATTCTGTACTACCAGTAATAGGTTTACTGCTATAAACACGCCTCCTCTCCCGGTATCCAGCCTACCTGTCCAATATAAATTGCAGTCAGAATTTAGAACTCCATTGCTATTAGCATATGGTTTCAGCCAGCTTTCTGTTCCTAGTACTATGTGGGCATTATGTGTTTATAACTGAGACTAGTTCTGGAGCCTTATCAGATATCAGTCTTGAATGCACAATATTGTACAGGGTGACTTTTCATTGTGTACAGATAAACAAAGATGTGCGGATAATGCTGGAAAGAATAAAAAGTCCATGAATCATTTTTCATGCAGACCAGTATTTACAAAGCTATCACTGCTTTTCTTTAGCTCACAAATGAAAGTTAAGAGAACATAAAACTAACTGATTCATGCACAGAATATCACATTATAAGTGTTTCATGAAACTGCTTCACCTGATGACACATGTTGGCCACAAGGTTTTCTTTCTCAACTTGAATGGGGACACCTTCTGTGCAGATCATGCACGGCTGCCTGTTCGGGCTACAGGTGGTTTTTGAAGGTTGTTATATAAACAAAAAATTGACATTAATTATTGACTAAACTTCTGGTTAAACAAAAGATAGAAGAGGCTGTTTCTTCAAGTTATGTGTCTTTTAGCAGGCGGTGTTTCTGTATGCATAAAAATGTCACACTGTATGAGTGCTTTGTTTTTGGAATTGTTTATTTGCACCAGTGCAGCTCATTGTTAGGCTGGATGTAATTTCTTTGTGGGGTAATTTTTACAAAAAGGAATTTATAAAAGAGAGACTGTTGAGTTTCGGAGTGGCAACTGTCAGATTTAATGGTGCCATAGAGTGGCACTTGATATTATTATTTCAACATGCACCCTTCCATGGTTCTTGATAGTCAAGCACACAGTGAAAGAAAACTGTAACTATTCCTTCACTGCATTGCAGCTGTCCCATTTCTTAAAATCTCTCTATACCTAAAGGCATTGAAACTGGAAGGCAAATAATGTTCTGTTTTTCTGCAGTTTTGTCTACATAACTTACTCTACATGTTAAGGCTGATAAAGCCTGCTTCTCTTTTATCAATGTTATGATTGATATAAGTGTGTCTTGCAATTTTTTCTTTCAGCTCTCCATGGTAGGGCATCAGTACTACAGTTCCTTTTGAGCTCAGAGTGTGGCTGCAGGGAGATGCTGAGTTGTACTGACATGTGTGGTGTTTCACCTTTCCTTGACGCAGCTGCTAGTGGAAGCCTGGAAACAGTGAAGGTTATCCTGTCATATTATGATGCCCTAGGTGACAAGGACAAGAAAGGACTGAGTGCACTTCATCATGCTGCACGCACAGGAAGTGTATTGGTGATTGAGTTCCTGGTAAAAGAACTAGGAGCAGATGTTAACAGTATTTCAGACATTGACAGAGTGACACCATTACATGTTGCAGCTCGTGAGAAACAGAGTGACGTTGTTCATCTTCTGATGAAGCTGGGAGCTGACACTTCTCTGACTGATGCACATGGCCGCAGTGGTACGTTCTGTGGAACTGTTTAGTGGAAAGCATTAATTGTAACATAAGTATCTCTAAAGATCAAAGTTGTTAGTACACTCGACTCACATTTGGGCAGACGATGGTTCAAACCCGTGTCTGGTCATCCTGTTTTAGGCTTTCCGTGATTTCCCTAAATCGATTCAGGCAAATTCTGGGATGGTTCCTTTGCAAGTCTGTGGCTGACTTCCTTACACATCCTCCCCTAATCCAATGGGACCGATGACCTCGCTGTTTGCTCTCCTCCTCCAAATCAACCAACTAACTAATCCAAAGAGTAACCCGAAAGTTCTCCTATTTCTGTTCAGATGCAGTATTTCAAGCTGCTATTTATATTTTATCATCAAAGTGTCATGACACTGTTAAGATGTTTAAGCCTATACTTTGATGAGTAAAGGAAAGAACTCTCAAGAAACTTAAAGGAAATACATACATTCTTAAAAGAGCAATGTCATTTACAGATGATTCTTGTCTTGAAGAGCATAAACATAGTAAACCACTCATAGCTAAAATGATCCTTTTATGAGAAAATCATTAAAACTTTGAAGAAAAAAATGTCGCATTACTAGGGCCTCCTGTCGGGTAGACCTTTTGCTGGGTGCAAGTCTTTTGATCTGACGCCACTTTTGCGACTTGCGCGTTGATGGGGATGAAATTATGATGATTAGGACAACACAACACCCAGTCCCTGAGCGGAGAAAATCTCCGACCCAGCCGGGAATCGAACCCGGGCCCTGAGGATTGACATTCTGTCGCGCTGACCACTCAGCTACCGGGGACGGGCTGAAGAAAAATGATATGTACAAGATGTGCCACTGTATCATCTCAAATATCTTTTAGTATATTAAAGATATTCCTGATGTGCTTTCACTTGTACAAATAGTCACAAGGGGCTCAAAACTGACATCCAACACTTTTCTTCAAAAGTGGACTTATGCCGTTGTTCAGAATGAAAATTGTTTTTGTCAATAAGGTAAATTTGGTGTCTTGAAAATGTCTTAGACCTGATAGGAAGTTAAGTAAAAAATTATTTAAAATTCATATATTTCCATTCTGCCAGTGGAAGGGTGGAGCACCATCCAAAAGTTAATACTACTGTCGTGAGAAATACGCATTGCTAGGATAAGACATGTGATTTCTGAAATTTTCCTGGCGCATTTCTTCTTCTAATAATTTCCGGGTATGCAGCCGGATCCTGTCGACATTCTGCCACAGTATTTCAGCCCAGAGACGTCCGGACATCATCAGGTGAGTACACAACTACTGAAGACCCCAGGTGCAGTCGCGGTATTTATGCTGAATCTCACGCATGCGAAATGTACTGGCATCCTACAGCGCATGTGTCAGGTGTTGACATGTTCTCTACCTGAACAAGTTATCAAGAGACCACACAATGCAGTACCACTAAAGACTCTATGGTCTTCCCAAGATACACAAGGATGGTGCCCCACTACAATTAATAGTGAGTAATATTGGTGCTGCAACCTATTGTACAGCAAAATATCTGGCCTCACTACTAAATCCGTATGTGGGTAAGTGTTGCCACCATATACGTAATTCCGAGGATTTTGTCAGTCACTTGAAGGAAGTTAAGCTTAGCAGCTCGGATTTATTAGTCAACTTTGATGTTTTCTCACTTTTTACCAAAGTGCCTTTAATGGAAACGTTACATCTTAGTGGTAACTTATTCAGCGCAGAACGACAGCCTTATTTGAACATATACTCTCCTCAACGTACTTTTTATTCAATGATGAATTCTTTGAACAAACAGACGGCGTCGCCATGGGGAGCCCTTTGTCCCCTGTGGGAGCTAATCTCTTTATGGAGGACTTTGAGGAGAAAGCACTTGAGTCTGCTGTTTCAAAGCCTATGGTCTTCTGGTAGTACATAGATGATACTTTTGTTGTATGACCCCATGGCAGACAGAAACTGGAGACATTCTTTCATCACTTAAACTCATTACATGAGAACATCAAATCCACGATGGAGATTGAAAAAGATGGCACTTTACCAGTTCTAGATGTGCTAGTACGCTGTAAAAATGTTAGGTCATTAGGACATTCTGTGTACAGGAAACCGACTCACACACATCTGTACCTCCAGGCGTCACCCAGCACAAACAGCCGGTGTTCTCAATACCTTAATACATCGAGCGCATGTAATATCGGATGATGAAAACCTCCACACAGAATTAGAACACGTGGAGAAGGTTTTTAAAGAGAATGTGTACACTTCACACCAAATAAGGAAGGCCATGCGCAACTATCATAACAAGAAGCAACACATTGAGGACGCTGATGACGACTATAAATAAACTGTGTTCCTTCCATACGCCGGGAATGTGTCATCGAAAATAGGCAGATTACTGAAGAAAAATAAAATCTAGGTTATCTTCTGTCCACCAGCAAAGAACCGGGCCCTCATTGGATCCGTTAAAGATGATTTACAACTGAAGAAAGCAGGCATCTACAAAATTCCCTGTGAGTGTGGCTCTGCATATATTGGCCAGATGACAATAACTGTCCATGAACGATGTACAGAACATGAAAGATACACCCGTCTGCGGCAACCGTCAAAATCAGCAGTAGCAGAGCACTGTATTTCTTTGGGACATACAATGGAACGAAACTTTTAGCTCCGGTTTCCGGATTTTGGGATTCCATAATCAAAGAATCAGTGGAACTATGCCCAGCTTTCAGCTGGATGAAAATTGGAATCCGGTTATTAAAATTATACAATCACAGCAGAATCGACGGTGTCATTCGATACTCAATGACTAGATGATCTTTTACTTCCACCACTGAGGGCAGCACATACAACTCGGCTTTGCCGCGCATGTCAACACTTGACGCATGCGCTGTAGGATGCCAGTACATTTCGTGTGCTCGACATTCAGCATAAATACCGCGACTGCACCTGGGCTCTTCAGTAATTGTGTACTCACCTGATGATGGCCAGACATCTCTGGGCCGAAATATCGTGGCAGAATGTCGACGGGATCCGGCTGCATACCCGGAAATTATAAGAAGAAGGATAAGACATACTTGACTAATTAAAAGGTTTGAGCATTGCTTGCTGTGACAACTAACTCCATAGATCAAGTTTACTTTGAGGTATGCCTTCAATAATTTACAGTACATTATGTATAAAATGCCTACATTGTCAGTTAGTTTCTAAATCTTTCTTTAGGTTGAAACTATTTTTAGAAACACAGAAATGCTAGGAAAATATTAATTTATGAAGAATGATGCTAAAATGAACCAAAACAGAACTTTATGAAGAAAAGTTTCTGAGGAATAGTATCTAATTCATTGCACCAACATCGATAGTGTCAAAAGGCTTTTTAAAACCCCAGTTTTACTCCAAGAAAACAATTGTGAAGTAAAGATATTACCACATAGCATCCAAAGTAATAGTTCTTGAACATCTATAATAATGCAGAAAAAATTGATGCCAATAGATGTGATCTTGTACATGGAGAGTCCACTGCATTTTACTGAATGCCCAACTGCACTAGAAAGCCAATAAGGAATCTCAGCAATGCATCTGTCTATTGACAGTGCCAAAACTTGAGAGTAGTGTGCCACTCAACACACCATAATAACAACAGAAGACTCTGGATTTTAAATGCATTTATACTCTGAAATATCTTAACAACTCTGTGAAATATTTGTATCACTAAGTACGATTCAATGAGACTTACTGTTCTGGAGAGGAAGGAAAATGGGCAAGAGGGAGGGGGAAAGGATAGTTCCATTTGAAAAAAAAAAAAAAAAAAAAGGTTTGAAGACACTGCATTTGTTCTTAGCTTGGCTCATGTGTTACTATTATTGTATAATATTTTTGTGATCGTTTGTTTAAAGATCACAAACATTTTTAACATGCAAAGGTATCATTGAGTGAAAGATTGATTAGTGCTGGAACTTTAGAGCTACAGGAGATTTAAGAAACTTCATGGACATTGTGAAAGTAAATTTTTAATTGTTTAGTTGTGTATTCAAGATTTGGGAACCACTAGAACGAACATAATTTTCCTACACTCAGTTCCAAACTGTATTTTATGGTAATCGTCCACATTTGACCTTAACCTATAACATTCCTGCAGTTTTTGTACCTTCCAATTAAAGATCTGGGCCCACAGTGAAGACACACTTATCCCATTTTCTCAGAATTTTAATGATGATGATAGCCATTAGTGCCCCATTGTCAGAGAAATGCCTCTCCCAATTTCTTCCACAAATTCTCTTTAGCACTGTTGCTGACCACAACAGTCCTTCATAAGCCTTCAGCATATCTCACCATAATCTTGTCTGTCTTCCTATTCTCCTATTTTCTTCCAGAGACACCAGTTCAGTTACTGATATTCCTCATCTTTCATCTGTTATTCTCCTGACATGACCAGCACACTGCCAATTTCGGCTTGAGCCAAGGAATCCTGTACCCATGTTTTATTTGTAATGTCTTTATTTCTAATCCAGTCTCATCATGTTACATTCACTATCCTCTTTTTCCATTGCCCTTGTCATCACTGTGATTTAGTTTTCCACTGTGTGTGTGTGTGTGTGTGTGTGTGTGTGTGTGTGTGTGTGTGTGTGTGTGTGTGTACACAGAGAGGCAGGTGGAGCTATGTATAAAATTTCTTAGAGATGCTTTTTGCTCATGGTTTTCCATATCGAATGATATAACCTGTCCAAGCTATACAGTGTATCCCATGAGGAATTGTCAGTATTCAGGAATATGACAGGAGCAATCATTGAAAGCAAAACAGGCTGGACAGTCTAGTAACCATGGCCTCGAAAATGTATACCTTAAGAGCGATGAGCACTTCTTCATATTCGATACTGTGCAACAAATCTACCAAATCTTCCCGTAGAGGTGTCGTATATGTGACTGTAGGCTTTCCTGGCGTGAACTGTTGATGAAGGTTTCTCGGGTCTCCAGCCGGGTGGTAACGCTGATATCTCACGATGTTTTGGGAAGTTTCATACTACCCATCTTCTGGCGAAGTGTCGAGATTCTTGGAGAGATTCGCGAGATGTCAACGCTACCATATGGCTGGAGACCCAAGAAACCTTCATCAACCGAGCAAGGTGGCGCAGTGGTTAGACACTGGACTCGCATTCGGGAGGACGACGGTTCAATCCCGCATCCGGCCATCCTGATTTAGGTTTTCCGTGATTTCCCTAAATCATTCCAGGCAAATGCCGGGATGGTTCCTCTGAAAGGGCGCGGCCGACTTCCTTCCCTAATCCGATGAGACCAATGACCACGCTGTCTGGTCTCCTTCCCCAAAACAACCAACCAGCCTTCATCAACTAACAAATCTCTTCCACTGCAAGCTCTTTGTTACCCATTTTTTGAGAAGTGGTAGTATGGACCAAAATAAGAAAAAAAAAATCCAATAAACATGGGGTCTCAAGTGCATACCTTAAGAGCTGTGAATACTTGTTCTTCTTCACTACTGTGACATCATCTCTCCTGGTCAACAAGTCCTCCTAGCTTTTAAGTTATGCATTTTAGAGTCCATGTTTACTAGACAATTTTTTGTTGTTTTGGTCCATACTATCTGCTCCCAAAACATGGAAAGCAAAGAGCTTACTATAGAAGTGATTTCTTTCACAATGTAGAAGTTTAAGGGCTCGAAGCTCTTTCCTAGAGGCCATGTTTACTAGGCATTTTTGATGTTGCTGAGCAACAATCATACAATATTCTTTAAGTGAACACACTACCATTTGACTGTCTTGTTTTTTATTTAATTATGACCTAGGTTTCGGCCTTTTATGCCATTTTCAAGTGATTGAGTTAATGTCATTAACATAACATATATATTGCAGGACATCAAGCTCAAATGATTGAGCTGATGTCATTAACATATGTTGCAGGACATCAAGCTCAAAATTGGTTTTAAAATTAGGAAAAATATTGGCTCCCGATGAAATGACAGATGTAAAATCATTGGGAGTAAAATAGTGAAAGCACGTCATATTTAGTAAAAACAGGTATATAAAAGATGGTTCATACCAAGTAAACATGCTTTTACTAAATATGATGTGCTCCCACTATTATTTGTTGATCTTTTTCGATGAAGATTTTACATCTTACATTGTGTGGGGAACCAATATTTTTCTTAATTCACGGTCAATTTTGAGCTTCATATCCTACAATGCATGTTAATGACATCAACTCAATCAATTGAAAATGGCATAAAAGGCCGAAACCTAGGTCGTAATTAAATAAACAACAATACAGTCAAATGGCGGTGTGTTCATTTAAAAAATTGACATTCGTGCTTTGAATGATTGCTTGTTTCATATCCCTTAGTATTGACCTTTCATCCTGGGATACGCTGCATACTTCTTTTTTATAATTACAGGTGTTATTCCATGTGAATCAAGCCTGCTGTTTTTATTTTTTGTTGGTTCATACTGAATTTCTGCAGCTGTTATAAGTGGAATATCAACAGTCCTCCTCCTCCTCCTCCTCCTCCTCCTCCTCTTACTACTACTACTACTACTACTACTTCTACTTCTACTCCTACTCCTACTCCTACGGATGGTTCCTCTGAAAGGGCACGGCCGACTTCCTTCCCAGTCCTTCCCTAATCCGATGAGACCGATGACCACGCTGTCTGGTCTCCTTCCCCAAACCAACCAACCAACCTACTCCTACTCCTACTCAAGATGGGTCGTACACAAACTAATGGATTTAAAGGAACAGTTCACCAGGATGGACGGAAGGAGTGAGGAATGAATTCTAAGGAAAGGTCTTTCATAGTTCACTTCGGTCACAGCTTTCTTCTTATAGTTTCTGGGAATGGGAAACAGTCGGTCTCATTCCCGCAACGGCATGTTGGCCGGTCTCGTTCCAGCCTCGGTCCCATTCCCGTATGTCTCGGTCTTGGTCTCCCTCGGCCGGTCTCGTCCTTCTTTGTGTGACTACTCGTAGCAGTTCCACTGCCGACTGCTCCTAGTTAGTTCAGTATCGAGTTGTTGTTCGTTTTGTTAACTGTGCATGCCCATTCTAGATCTGTTTCAAACCTTTCTTGGAATCTGGACTGTGGTTCTTCTCATATTCTATTCAGCGTCCATGACTGGTAATTAAAATTATTTTATAATTACATAAAAATTATGTGGTATGTCATACATACATCTTTTCGGGTAGCAAAAGGGCATATCGGCTTACTTCAATATTTCAATAATCAGCAGAAGATATACTTATAAATGGCAAGTTTTTTTGTTATTACACATGCAAAGGAAGTTGGCACGGCACACAGGAGTGGCCATTTTCCATCTTTTTGTTATCCATGGTAAAACAGCATGTTCATTGTTATGGAAAGCAGACCAACTTACAACTGTATGAAGCCCGCGCTCCATAATAAAGCGTCTGGTGTCACATTTTGTAAAGAGAATACAAGAACTTCTACAATATTATTTCAATGGTACAGGGTGGCGCATGAAAAATCAGCCCTGAGTACTAGACTGCTCATTGTTGCCCACCGATTATCATCTATTGTTCTAAAGTTTTTGTTTGCATTAGTTTACTTGTTATTTATTTCTGCCTAATTATTACACGTTTATCTATTCTGATTGTAGCAGTCAACAAATTGTGCATAATTGGCAAGCTGTCTGCACTCAGGACCAGTTTTTCGTGTGCCACCTTATATCATTTCACTGTGATCAGCCACATAATGCCACAGTTGGCTAAACGAGAGGTTTTGCAGAGTCATGAAAATTACTTCTACAAGTGTGTGAGAATTCTGTAATGAATAAAAACTCTGTACTCCAGAGGGGAGGCAAGTGTCCCCTCTTGGCACGTTCCATCTTCAGTCACCTATGCTGTTAATTTTCAATTTTTCATAAGAACCACATACCATGCACAAATGAATGGTGAATAAGTAAATATGAATGGTTCCCAAAAAAGAGCAATCACCAGTGAACTAGTTCCCAAGGTGAACGAGTTTGCCCATCTCTAACTCCTACTACTACTACTACTACTACTACTACTACTCTTCCTCTTCTTCATCAGCACCTGCACAACTGTACATGTTTTGATATAATGTTGTCGTTATATTCAGAATGCTGTTTCTTCCTGTCTGAGGAACACAATTGACATATCACAGACATCCCACCCATTCCCTTCCTGAAGCTTCCTGGGAAATATGTGTGTTTATTGCTGGTAGTATGGGATTAACATAGAGGGGTTGTAGGTAAAGTTTCAACTGGTTATAAATCACATGCTGAAGAAGTATGTGCAGAGTAAGTAGATTAAGACTGGAAAAGACGCACAGTGGTTCAAAAAGAAAATTTAGGAACTTCTGAGAAAACAGACACTATTGCACACTCTGTTCAAAAAATAATGCAGAAATGTCAACTGGCAAAAGGTAGTATAAAATCATGTGTCTGTAAAAAGATTAATGTACGAAGTGTACAACAATTTCTATGTCATAAGTTAGTGAAACATCGTGGAAAATTCTGGTTTTACATAAAATTGATAAGTGAGGCGCAGGCTTTTACCCAGTCATTCATAAACCAACCTGGTGTGGCACTAGAAGGCAGAAAGAAGAAGCAGAAGTTTTATATTTTACATTAAAAAAAAAAATCTTTCACACAGGAGGATAGTATGGACATACTACTGTTTGACCACTGCACAAACTCCCCTATTTATGATGTAGAAATAGGCATCCTTGGCACTGAAAAGCAGCTGAAAGAGTTGAAGACAATGAAGTTTACAGACCCAGATGGTATCCCAATAGCCCCTTTACTTAGCTTGCATTCATCGTGCATCCCTTGCCTTGTGCAAAGCTCCAAGTGACTGGGAAAAGTGCTGGTGAGTCCCATGTAAAAGAAGTGTACAATCCTTAACATCTGTTTGCTGCAGAATTCATGAGAATATTCTGAGTTTGAATATAGTGCATTACCTTGAGAGAGAAAAGCCTCTATCCGCAAATAAACACCAGTTGAGAAAGTATTGCTTATCCAAAAGTCAACTTGATATTTTCTCACATGATATCCTGCAAACCATGGATGGAGCTCAACAGACAGCTTCCATATTTGTAAGTTCCTGGAAAGCTCGTGGCACAGTGTCACACTGTAGACTGTTAACAAAGATCTGTGCATAAAGGATAGGTTCTCATATATGTGAGTGGCTCAAATAGTTGTTAAGTATTTTGTCCTGGGTTATGAGTGGTCATTGGGGACAAAGATAAAATAAGAATGTCCTTTGGAAGTGTGATAGTACCACTCTTGTCTTCTGTATATGTAAACAATCTGATGGTAAGCAGCAATCTGTGACTGTTTGCTGATGAAACTATAGTGTACGAAAAGTACAACCCTGCTGTCACTCACATACATCTCATCAGAGCACCACAAATGCCAGAGAAGAGAAATCGGGGCTCATAAGGAAGCATACAGATTGTCGTTTTTGCCTTGCTCCATTTGGGAATGAAACGGGATGGAAATGACTGGTAATGATACAAGGTACCCTCTGCCATTCATCGTATGGTGGCCTACAGAGTACATTTGTAGACATAGATGCAGAAGCTGTGTTGTGCATGGAGAGCATTTTAATGAGCTATACTGCTCTACTGCTTTTCTCACTCCATGAGTATTCTACTGACGTATGTAGTTTCTTATAGTTCGTTTAGTAACTTTATCATCTCTCAAATACAACTTTGTTGTTTACAATTTAGCTTCTTGAATAATATTCCATAGAATTTTATCAAACTGACCACATAAATGCTGCATACCAAGTTTTGTTGATTGCAATTACTGAAATCTTTTCTGTAGTTCTGTGTGGTGTTCTTCCTGGCCATTCCTTTGATCTACAGTGGGAGATTTGCTTCACATAAAAGATTTTGTTGAGTATGTTAATGTTTTCTCAAATTCACTTCAGTTGTTTGTCTTCTGCCCAGCAAGCTTCATTTTCTTTTCTGCAACAGCTACTTTTTCTGTTGACTATGTAAGGACTTCTTTGTATGTTCAACAGACCAACTACCCAAAGTATATGTACTTCAGTAACTGATGTATGCTGATGACACAGTAATACTGATGAAGGGCGCAAATACACCAGGAGAATAATGAAAAAGGCTTACAACTGTTTCACAACAAACAGCTTAACCTTTAATCTTACAAAGACTCATATTACTCAGTTTCAAATGAAAATGACTTAACAGATAGCAAAAATAAAGGTCAATGGGCACACATTGAATGATGCTCCACATGTAAAGTTCCTAGGCATCCAGTTGCATAATAAACTAAGGTGGCATCAGTACATGGATAAGATAACTGAAAAATTTAGGATGCAATATGAGTGTTAAAATCCATTTTCTTCATAGTCACCTTGACTTCTTCCATGAAAATCTTGGAGATGTTAGTAAAGAATGTGGAGAAAGGCTTCATCAAGATATGAAAGAAATAGTATCATATTATCAAGACAGGATGAAGGATGATGCCTGACTACTGTTGCTTTCTAAAAAGAGATAAGTGGTCCACAGCATAGAAGAAAATCTTGAAGACAAAATTTCAATATGAAGAGGAAGCAGTATGGTAATGGAAAAGTGCAGTGTCTCTGTAAGACTTGGAATATGTTGGACTTAAATTGTGATTAGGTTTTATGAATAAATGAGGGCGGTTTGATTCTGTTTAATGACTACAATTTTAAACTATTTAGACTTTACTAGTATAGCTGTAAGTGTCTTTATTACTACATTAAAATATCTTAATATTGTATAAATAAGACAGTGCTTTGTAGCATTATTACAGTTTTTTCATATGTGAAAGCCCAAATCTGACTTCACATTCTTCAACAGAGGCCAGCAATGAATGAAAATCACCCTTCACAATTAAAAGCATTGAACAAAAATGGAATTTTGCAGCCCTGTGCCTGTGTTTTTAATGCTAAGTTTGCATTTATTTATTTATTTATTTATTTTACATCTGTCACAGACAGGTGTTTAGAATTTTCATCAAGACCAAAGGTATTTGTTTTGATAATCTGTTGTACTGAGATCAGATTTTGCTACAGTTATGAAGATTTCATTGTAGCACTCTGGTATTTGAGTTGGGACCTACAATAGCCTTTCCTTCAAGGATTATTTTTCAAACTTCATGGATACAGAATTTAACAACTACTACAGATGTAGTAACTGACTGTGCGGCCTTCATATTATTTTTATGGTTTAAAATTATCCTTCAATTTTTTTTTTGCATTGACAACTCTTTTAACTATAATTTTATGAAGTCTACAATATTCAATAAAATCATAATTTCTACTATATTTTTGTTACCTGTGCAGCTGCATTTTTTCTTACACTGGAACTTTTAATGATGTGGATGATCCACTTTACTTTATTTGTCACTTCATTGTCCCAAGTTCTAACTGGAAGTGTGTTATTTAAGATATTTAAAAAACTATTTAGGAGTTTACCAAAATTTTCATTATTTGGGATCACAAATCCATTCTACCATATTATGGCGTTATTAAACATCTCAGTTTTTTTATATGCTGAAAAAACGCTTCTGTGTTTAAAATATACTTGTTTGATTTTATTGTCTTTTTAAGCATCTTTTGAAGAAGAAGCAGTAGTATGTATATAATATCATTTTTCTTCTCTTACAGTATGGGATTACAGTGCAGCTCCCGTCACCTGAGTAATGTAAAGGTTTCCACAAGTAACCAAGAGGACTGATGACAGAACTACAGCTATTACTTGGTACAATCCCTCCATTCATAACTGGTTAAAACTGTGGTCTTTCTGATCCATTTCAATTTTGCACTATTGAACCGGTAAATAATACACAATGTGGTGTCCAGTACAACAACAATGCAAATGTTGAAATGAGGCTTAAATTCTTGCTTCAGAGTAAAACCCTAGTGATGATAAAAGCTGATGTTTTCCAAAACACAACTTCTTCCACAGCTCCTGAATTACTGCTTTGATACCTTTTAGGTACAGGAGATATTCTCTCACTTCCTTATTTCACATCTTCATATTTTGTGTTCTTGAGCTGTTACAGTTCAAATACTAGTGGCTGTGATGGTACTTAGAAATTTTCTTCATAAGTTGTGGTCTCATGAAGATATACAGACAGTTTTCTGAGATTATCTTATACATCATTAATGTAGTTCTCTCTCATCAAAACCTCTTCTTGAAAAGATGTATCTCATTCTTCAAATTCCTCGTATTTTCTTTAGATGACCTGAATTTCTTATCATCACACACAATTTTTGTCTCAGAATCTTCTGAAGGTTTTCTGTCCAGTGCTTTCATGAAGGAAAGAGTCCTTGACATCTTATTGTGATTTTCTCTGAAGAATGTAGCCTTTCTTAACTGCGGACTCCAGTGCCTTTTTTTGGACATGGCTCTCTCTTTCCTGGTTGCTGAAGTGTCCTGTAGTTTTAACTTTGTTTGTTCTCTAAGACATGGTAAAGTTCTGCCACCTCTTTTGCAATCTTGAACATCTCTTTCTTGGGTGTAGACCCCTTCTCTTTAAGACTGTTGTTTCACACTCAGTTCTAGTGAGAGCCTCACATAAAGGTACTATGGCATACAATGCAAAATAAAAATTAATGTGTTCTTTACTTAATTTATCTTCCTCATGTACTCAGCAACTCAGACATTTGAAAATCTCTATTTCCTTATTGTGTTATTTTACAAATAATGTGCTGAATATACTATTCAGTTTCTTCCTTAACCACATCACCTCACTGTACAACACCCTCTGCATTAAAACTGCATTCTTCACGCAGTCTCGTAAGATGTTAGCATATGGTTCCATTAGAAATGACTCCCAATAGGTAATCTTGCTCCATATTAATCAAAATCCTCAAACTACAAAGAAACTTAAACAATTGTCTCTTTTTTCGAAAAAATGTTGTTTACTTAAAATCAGTGAGTGTGGTAGCAAATATGGCCCATGTAATGTTACATTATTTCAGTTATACTGGTGTCTTTTTCTCTTTCATAATTATACTCATACATATTTTACTACATAAGCAGAGCTCTATTACAATTACCAATGATTGCATTAATGTTTGTGAGTGATTGATACAGTTGGTTTCTTGATTAAATCTTGTAATGTGGTCTCAACAAATCATCATGGTTCTTATCTTGTGATACTGTTTGGTGTTCTGGAAATAAAAAAAATAAAAAAAAAAAACTGAAGTATAATTGTGAGACATTTGATGCAAAAAAGAGAATGAAGTTTGCACGGAAGTAAAGGAAAAATACAATATTAAAACAATGCATGTGCAGTAAAATAAGTGTGATTAAATTTGCTAATATTAAAGTAAATTAAAAAACTTCCAAATCCTGACTTTTTCCCTCAAATTAAAGGTTGGTTTGAAAATCACAGTGCTTCATCAGATGGTGTCTTATTGGAGAGTATATGCCCTTATTTTCCTCTAACATCACAAATTGTCCCCAATCCACATGACTGACTGGGTGAACTCATTCATGATGACTATTAGCGAACACTATTTACTTTAAGGTAGCTAGTTCTTTTTGTATCATGAAGCTGACATTGACAGATTATTTATGGAAAGAAAACAGAGAAAATAATAATACCAAAACTACAAAAGATCATCTGAAAAATAATTTTGGCGTGACAAAATACAGTAGTAAATTATTGGACATAATCACTAACTGGTTTCAAAAATCTGATGTAAAAATTGCTTTTAAGTCAAACTGATAATGGTAAAAATGTAATACATGTACACAGGTGCTTACAAAGTTACATGTGGAGATAGCAATAAACAATACGTTTGATAAACGGGGGGAAATTTTCAAATATTGTTCAAGGAGCATTCACACACTCAAAACTACAAAATGGCTTTTGGAGAGCACCTACTAAACAGAAACCATTCTGTGTTAAAAATAAAGGAGAGCAAGTAACTATTTTACATATTGAACAAAAGGGCAGCGTATTAACCTATTTACAAGATAATGAAATTTACACAAACATAAAGAACAAACCAGAGTCAACACCCTGTGAACAAACTCAGTTTAATCATAGTGCTTACTTTAACGTTTACAGAGACTCTATTCAATGATATTCAGATTTTTAGTGTAGATGCACATTACTGAATGAGATTTGCCTCAGAACACACTATTCTGGAAGCTGTGCTGTTTGTGGTGTGTGGAAATGGATGGTGCTGCAGTGCCGTGAGGAGCTATGTCTACACTGCCAGCAAAATTACAGCTGAACCAGCACCAGCCTAGCTTCTTCAGAAGCGAATAGTTACTACACTACAACTGTGCCATCTACAATACACATGACACAGTGGCAATTATGTCACAAGCTTTTGCATTTAATATAGCTTCATATTAAAATCCTCATATAACAACCCAGTCAACCAATTTGTTTAACATTTTACACTATGTTGATAACCAAACTACTAGCCCATAAAATGGTAGCACCACATATTTTTAATTTAATTTTTTTAAGCTGCTATGTTTGAATACATTTTATTCTTACCTTAGACTACGAAATAAATGTACCAATAACACAAGAACACTCAACAACATATACATTATTTGGCACTGTCATTCTATTATAATTGGTAATACCAAGTCTCTGATACTGTCATATATAGTCACAAAGCTTAATGTGTCTTCTTAATTATAACAATGCACAGTAGCTAATGCTGGTGGTAGCAACTCTCCATTATTTTAAGTAAGATGGTATATTTACATATTTATCTCTTCCACATATTACTATAAATAGCTTAGATGATAGTGAATACTAATGTATTCTCATTATTCTAATTGTAAATCTGAAGATGACCTAATTCATCATGGACTGATCATAACAGTTATATACTATTTAGTCTGGACTGTTTTGTGCATGAAAGAGTTAAAGTTTAGATCTGGAGTGCATTCTTCATCAAAATTTATCGGATCTTAAATAATTCTAGGTCTCTTCAGGAGCCAAGGTGTAGATCTGCTCCCTCCTAGGTGTGCAGAATCCTTTTGATGTGTCTGGAGCTCTACATAATGCTGACTCTAGCTCCCACATGAAAAAGGGGCAGTAGTATTCTTCTTTATTGTTGGATGTGAATTCCCAATTGCTCTTCTCAACTGCCACTCAGTAATTTTGGAAAGCTGGCAAAATATTCCACCATTATCTGGTCTGGTGACTATCATTCCACATTACAGCTGCCACTGTGCATCTCCCACACCCACAGAACTCCTTCTCCCATACAATTTTACTTTCATTGGAATGGTGTTGAAGAACTTTTTTCATGATCTCTTCTTGCTCTCCCTAATAATTCAGCAACATTTTGCTGTTGTGGGCTGAGCCTTTGCAGTGGATGCTTCAGTGGTGTGGTTGATCATCTTGGTGATGTTATCTTCCCATTTGTGGATGATGTCACAGTCTTCAGATGCAGAAAACTGTCTATATAGCATCCAATTTGCCTTACTGAGCATCCATCATGGCAGGTTTTACTTGACACTGGTATGTCTGGAAGGTGAATTGAGATTGTGGTATGGTCACTCATGGGCAACTCTGTGACAATTTCCCATTGAGCAGTGTATGTGAGAGATGGAGAGCATATCAAGATGGGTATGAATAATCCTGCTGCAGTGATGAAGCACATCCTCTGCATTCTGTTCAGCAGACATGTATGTGATGACTAAGAGGTCCTCAATGACTGTACTGCTGGGGCAGCTGTTTGCTTGGTCTCATAGCACATTATATGTGGTAAAATCTGTGTAGATGAAGGAGTAGTAGCTGAATAATGAGTTCATTCGGAGTGTCTTCATGAAGTGGGCTGGGGTAGGCAGGTAGAGAGAACATACAGGGTGTTCAGCAATTCCCATTACAGACTTCTAGGATTTGTAATATGGGGGTGAGCACATAACATTTCGAATAGAAATCCAGGTCTGTAAAAGTACCATTTCCGTTCTACGTCGGTTTTAGTTCAGATCTGTAACACGTCTATGTCTGCTGGTGGAAAGGGAAAATCTCAGAATTGCTTGTCCTGGTATGCAGTGGGGCAGATAGGGTGATGTGTCACAGTCACCTGACAAGGGTTCATGTACAAAGTTTAATTTACAAGACACTTGTAGAGACGGGGGAAGATTTGCTGGCATGAGTTCTGGCCGCTGCACTAGAAACCAGAGAGACGCCAGATGGGATGGAGAGTGTGTACCAATATGCTTCATAGGTGTGAGATTTGATCCAGAAGTAAGGTTCTTTTCATTTTTACAAATAGACAACATTTTTTATTTTCATAGAAATTTACATTGTTGGAAAGAAGAAACTTAGGTCTATTTTTCTACATAATCACCATCTTTTACTATGCATTTTTGTAGACCGTGCTCCAATTTCTGTCTCCACATGTTATAGAACTCCACCACCAGCCCACTGGGGAAGCATTTCATCTCTTCTTTGACTTCATCGTCACGCTGGAAGTGTTGGCCTCTCAAATGTTCCTTTAACTTGAGGCCCAAGTGATAATCATTAGGGTTGAGGTCTTGGTCTATAAGGTGGGTGAGGTATGACAGTCCAACCGAAGTTTGTCAAAAGTTCCTGTGTTTGGTGGGAAACGTGAAGTTTAGTGTTGTCGTGAAGCAGCGGTACACATTCTGTCAGTCATGCTCTCCTGCGGTTCTGGATAGCTTGCATGAGTTTTTGTAGTGTTTCACAATAACTGCCTGGATTGATAGTTGCCCCATATTCCATGAAATTGATCACCACTCTCCACTTACGATCCCAAAACACAGTGGCAATGACTTTGCCAGCTGTTTTGCAACTGATGACCCTGAGTGACACCATTGTTTGGATTTTTCTTTCATTTCAGGAGTGAAACGCAACACCCACATTTTGTCCCCTGTAACATCGGAGTCCGACAATCCTTCCTTATCTTCTTGACACTGGTGTGTGCACAGTGAGTGCGTTTCTCCTTGTGTTCTGCTGTCAGCATACAAAGTACCCGTCGAATGCAGCACTTGTGATACCCCAATTTTTCTGTCAAAGCTCTTTCAACTGTACTGTAAGAACTACCAGGAATCCAAGCAACAAGTTCAAGGACAGTGATCTCCCCCCCCCCCCCCCCCCATTTTGAAGCTCTTCACATAGGACCATCTCAATAACTTCCTCAGAAACTGAAGGTCCTCCTTTCCATTCTTCATTGTGGACCACCTCCTAACTGGCACTAAACTCCCTGCACCATTTTCGGATCTGTTGAATGGACATACACTTGTCATCATACACTTCTGTCAACTGATGATGAGTATCTACAAGTGGAGTTCCTTTTGCATGCAAAAACTGTATTATGGAACGAACCTCACACATGGCGGGATCAACAATGGGCACCTCCATCGCAGACGGCTGCTGAACCAATACTGAGCGGCATAGCAAAGTGCGGCCAGATGGAATCAAGGGTTTGGGAACAGCTGTGCACAATGTTGTTGACTGATTTCGCCTAGCACCTTCCCGTGTGACTGGAGGCCTTTTGGAACCTTACTTCTGGCTCAACCCTCGTACAATGTCTGTAACAACAGTGGTGGTCACCACATCGAGCTGCTGTTGTAATGCATCGGTACTGTTCTGTACATACAGTATCCCAGGTTCCTTTTTTGTTTTGGAGTAATATAAACACCTGATGTTTAAGTGTTAATACAAAGAAATGTGATTAAGTGATTAATGGGTGTTTCGTTATGTTTCCTTTCGAAATGTTACCTATAACTAGTATTTATTCACACCTAATTCAGTGCCTCAGACAGAAGTGGATTAGTTAAATATCAGAATTGAAATGGTCATAGTATGAAAATGGTATCTTTTGGATATGGGGTTGCCAGCATTGTCTGTGTTGTACGCATACTTGGTTTAAACAAAGGCATAGGTTTGTAGCTACATTTGTTACTGCAGGTTGTTGTACTCCGTTCATACATCAATGTCTGGGTGTCTCTTTGGTACAGGCTGATTCAATGCTAAGGTGAAAGACTTTACAAAACCAGGAGGCTGAGTGGCCAAAAAAATTTTCACCTTGAAATATGAGATGCATTGCGTAACCTTGATCTCCTGTATTTTCTTCCCTTCCGCATGTACTGGATAGTGTCTGCTCCAGACTGGATGGTTTTGGGACCAATTAACACACACGGATGGAACAGGGAATTGAGTGCTTGATTCATGAGGAGCTGAACCACATCTTCTGCATATTACTGTCCTTTGCAAATTGGGGTGGTGCAACTGAAATGTTTACAATTAAATTAGTGCGTAGTGTTAGGTAGGACAACTTAACTTTAAGGTGGATAAGGCCTGCTGCAGTGCACTCAGGAACTTTGGTGTACTGAATGTCAGAAAAAAAGGTGGTGTCTTCTCTAGCTCGTATTTCCTTTTCTCGTGAAATTCTTGTGACAACTTTACTGTCCCATTCCTGTTGCACATCTTTGGCATCAATATTCATGATATCCCAGTGAATTACAACCCCTTTACAGAAATTAAATGTGATGTGCAGTGCATTGTTATGTCTTGCCCTCCAAGTGATTTAGCATTTAACAGCAAGTTTAGTTCAGTAGATTTAACTGTCTCAACCCACAGCGTGCCGTTACACAGTCTCAAGATAGATTTAAGTTGTATTGCATATTCCTCTAATGCTTTATCTATGTAGAAAGGAAAAAGTTTTTCAAATGCACCTTCCATATGTTTAATAACAAAGGAAACGTTATGTACCACAGGATGTTGTCTGCTACTAGCAGGTTCTGCAGTGTTTGCCCAATAGTGATTATTTTGCCCCTCCAGCCATCCAACTCATTGGTGTTCATGTTCATGACATACCGTAAGTCACACGTGTCCTCTAAGTGGTGACAAAGAACAGTCACGTCCAGGCAAATATATAAATCCAAGAAGCAGAGGCAGCCAGATAACCTTACAGATCTCCTGGCTAAAATGAATTTGTCACAAGACATGGACTCTCACAGTTCTTCTCAGGACCCTCCAGCTATAAACTTTTTTTACCTGTGATCAAGATATATCGAATCAACATTGAAGGCATAAGTAAATCAGAATGCCAAGTCTTACAGAAGAGTTTGTCAAAATATAACATTGATGTTGTTGATCAGGAAATGTTCACTGAAAATGCAGAGCAAGTGAATCAGAAGATAAATTCCTGGCTTTGAATTACTAGGAGCAACATACCACCATGCTTATGGAGTGGCAGCATATGTACGATCATCAATTAAGAATACACATCTATGCTCCTTATCTGATCTCAATAACATCCATGAAGTTACAGTAAAAATAGGGAACTAACAGTAATTAATGTATACAGACCCCCAGCTATCTCTTGGGCACCACAGGTCATCCCGGTATCATAACAACCCTCCATATACCATATATTTTAACTGCCACCTTACTCAATGGAAATATAAGGAAAGTGATGAAAATGGTGAAGTTGTCATAAATTGGGCAGACGACAATAGCTTATATTTGCCATTTGATGCAAAGGATAAGGTAATATTCAAATCAGAAGCTTGGAGACGAGTATAATTCGAATCTATGCTTTGTAGCAACTAATGGATATAAATTACCTCTCCAGAGTTTGCGGTTTGTATTACAAGTCTTCCCACCCAACCAACACCATCCAATCTTAATTGAAATAGGGACAAATATCCCACTCGTTTCATCCATTCCATGGCCTAGATGGAACTTCAGAAAAGCAAACTGGGATGTATGTGCTAAAAATCTGGACAAGTGTCTTGGTTGGGTTCCCCCAAAAGCAAAAAAACTATTAAAGGCTTGTTGGAGCTATGATAAGTGCAGCAAAGAAGCAACCCATTGGGGATACTGGAAGCAATATATTCCAGGTTGGAATGAAACTAATGAGAAACAATATGATGAATTTCTAAAAAGCAAGCACCGGGAAATAGTGGATAACCTGCTTCAGAACTTCAATACAGCCAGGCATATTAATGGACAGAGGCAGTTGAGTCACTCAGTTTTCAAACATCGAGTAGAAGAGCATGGTCATTACTAAGGAAGTTTGATGGAAACAAAATTAAGGTAAGGAACAACACTCGTATATCAGCTAATAGGATTGCATCACATTAACTGTCCACATCAAGAGCACCAAGAGATAAAACTCATGCAAGATACATCAGATACAACCTTACATCACTCAAAAAGAACACTGATGAACAATCTGACTTCTCAAGAACTTTCTCTATACTTGAAATTTCTACTTCTCTTAAAACTGTAAAGCCCGGAAAGACACTGGGAAGTGAAGGAATCTGCCCAGAATTTCTTCTGCGTATTGGGAACTACGCAAAAAGATGGCTACGGATTTCTTCTCTGACATTATGCTATCTGGTTCAGTCTCTCAAAAAACTGAAGCAATCAAAAATCATAGCAATACTCAAGCTCAGCAAGGCACAAGACCAGCTTAAGAACTGCCACCCAATCACACTGCCGAGCACTATTTATAAGTTCTTGAAAGAATACTAAATTCGGATTAGTCCAGTAATCTTTCAGAACCTTCCTCTTGAGCAAGCTGGATTCCGATCAGGATGGAGCTGAACTGATCACGTCTTATCTTTTGCAACATTTATTGAGGCAGGATACCTAATGAAGCAGAAAACATCAGTTGCTTTCTTTGATCTAAACATAGCATATGAGGCATGGACTGCCTGATAAATTATTGCAGCTTGTCCTGTGCAAATGGACAGCAAAACTAATTGACAACATGTTAACTGGAAGGACATTTACCGTAACTACAGAAAAAGACACTAGCTGCCCCAAAGTATTGAGTAATGGTAATGGCTTACCAAAGGGATCCATCGTTGTTCCTCCTCCAACACAGTCCAGAAAGTTTGACTAAGCAGACAACTGGGCAATAGCTATCTGTAATGAATCATACTCCTCTAACATTCTTCTTCTACTACTTCTCCTCCTCCTCCTCCTCCTCCTCCTCCTCTTCCTCCTCCTACATGATCAAGCCCAGTGGACCGCACGCTTCTACAAGTTTCCTCCTCCACTGTATTAGAGAGAGAGAGATAACTGATACCATGTATAATCTCGAATATCTACATCTACATCCATACTCCGCAAGCCACCTGATGGTGTGTGGTGGAGGGTACCTTGAGTACCTCTATCGGTTCTCCCTTCTATTTCAGTCTCGTATTGTTCGTGGAAAGAAGGATTGTCGGTATGCTTCTGTGTGGGCTCTAATCTCTCTGATTTTATCCTCATGGTCTCTTTGCGAGATATAGGTAGGAGGGAGCAATATACTGCTTGACTCTTCGGTGAAGGTATGTTCTCGAAACTTTAACAAAAGCCCGTACCGAGCTACTGAGCATCTCTCCTGCAGAGTCTTCCACTGGAGTTTATCTAGCATCTCCATAACGCTTTCGCGATTACTAAATGATCCTGTAACGAAGAGCGCTGTTCTCCATTGGATCTTCTCTATCTCTTCTATCAACCCTATCTGGTATGGATCCCACACTGCTGAGCAGTATTCAAGCAGTGGGCGAACAAGGGTATTGTAACCTACTTCCTTTGTTTTCGGATTGCATGTCCTTAGGATTCTTCCAATGAATCTCAGTCTGGCATCTGCTTTACCGACGATCAACTTTATATGATCATTCCATTTTAAATCACTCCTAATGCCTACTCCCAGATAATTTATGGAATTAACTGCTTCCAGTTGCTGACGTGCTATTTTGTAGCTAAATGATAAGGGATCTGTATTTCTATGTATTCGCAGCACATTACACTTGTCTACATTGAGATTCAATTGCCTTTCCCTGCACCATGCGTCAATTCGCTGCAGATTCTCCTGCATTTCAGTACAATCTTCCATTGTTACACCGATACACCACAGTGTTATCTGCAAAAAGCCTCAGTGAACTTCCGATGTCATCCACAAGGCCATTTATGTATATTGTGGATAGCAACGGTCCTATGACACTCCCCTGTGGCACACCTGAAATCACTCTTACTTCGGAAGACTTCTCTCCATTGAGAATGACATGCTGCGTTCTGTTATCTAAGAACTCTTCAATCCAATCACACAATTGGTCTGATAGTCCATATGCTCTTACTTTGTTCATTAAACGACTGTGGGGAACTGTATCGAACGCCTTGCGAAAGTCAAGAAACACGACCGTCTTTTTCGAAACCCATGCTGATTCCTACAGAGTAGATTTCTAGTCTCCAGAAAAGTCATAGGTTAAAATTATCTCGGCTGTTTCATTAAAAGAATTCATATCATTTTGTATATGGTGTATTGTATTTTAGGCCAAAATGTATAAAAAATAAATTGTGTTACAATTGATATGTACTAACAGTTAAAATTACTCTTCTTTTAAAAAAATTGAAATTATAAAAAATTGTGTCATACTTGAAATTCATATTATTAATTGCACAATGTAACTCTAATTATCAAATTCATTGCTGGATTAATGTATAAAATAATGATATATTTTATCAATGATTAATCTTTTGTTTTATAAACTCATTTGCTTTGTAAACTCTTCGGACTAATGTGAGTAACGCTGAATGTAAGAAGTGGTGGGCACGCCTCTGATGGAAACGCACATGTTTTGCTAAACTTGTCAACAACAATGTAATTATTGGTTTTTTGAATGTGGAAATTGTAAAGTCAGTGTGATTTAGAAGAATGAGATAAAATAAAAAGATATTCATCATAACAGGCAACTCTTCATCAGTTATTTTGCCATCACGAACCTAAGAAATCGGAATTTTCAGCTGCAAGAAAGTACTCCTAGACAAGACTTTGAGCCATCGACAACAACAGCGAGATAACCAAGATAAGTAAAAAGTTCTTCTTTTGTAATCTTACTCCTCTCGTAATTCTCAAAAGTTGTGCAAAGAATGAGAACTCTAATGATGATGTGTGGGAGGGTAAGATTACAAGTGGGAGCTGGCTCGTCTGGGATTTGTTGACTGATAACGAAGTTTTGTCTGTTGCAGAAGAAGAATGGATGTTGGATATGTGTATTTACAGTTTTTATATAAATGAAGATTCGGAAGCTCCAGTCACCTTAAGAAAGAAGACCAGAGAGCTGCTCAACAAAGTCATATCAACAGTGACAAGAATTCCATATAATATCAACAATGACGGACCAGATGAATTGAAAGAGGACTTGACAACTACAACGAAGGATATCAGAAAAGATAAGTACAAATCATTTGTGAAATTAATCTGTCTTGGTGGACTCGTGACTGCTAGCAAAATGAATAGAGGCGAGGGTAGTGGTGATGAAGTGAAAGCTGCAGGACACAGCCTAGACATGTTTGAACCAAGTGAAAGTGTAGAAGGCAAAGAAACTGTGTAAACTGGCATTATGCAGTTGATTTTGGCAATATTGAGTGCAGTTAATGATCAGTTAATAGAAATAAAAACAGATAACAATAGCAAATTTAGTGCAGATAATGATTAGTTAATAGAAATAAAAACAGACATAAATTGCAAATTTAGTGCAGTCAGTGATCCGTTAATTGAATGAAATATGATCTGCAAACGATGATAAAATGGACAGGGTACGATACCAAATAGACCAACTAAGTAATCAGGTTTCATAACTAAAAAATGGGTTGTCTGATGGATTAAAAAGTGTGAATGAGAAAGTCAATGTATTAGAAAATAAATTTATTGTTTTGCAAAATGAGTTAGTTACAAAATGTTTGCAACAGGAGAAGAATGTTAACGATGTCAGAGCTCAGCAGAGGGTCATAGAGGAAAAAATGGAACAGAACTTCAGTAGTTTAGATCAAAAAATTTTAAATGTTGAAAACAGTATGCTAAATACTGTAAATGTTCTAGATCAAAACATTTCACTAGTTCAGGAAAATTTCATTCACAACAGTCTGTTTTCAAACAATGGTATTGCATGGTCCAACATTCCAATCAAAAGTTTTCCATCAGATAATTTACATCCAGTGGATTTTCTAGACTACCGTAGAGATAGGTTTGTTTCGGGGATTAGTGATGATCAAAAAATTACATTTGTTAAAAGATGTCTTGAAGGCAAAGCTCTGTCATGAGTAAACCTAAATTTAAGTCAGTGGGAGACATATAAAAGTTTCGAAAAAAGTGTTTTAAACAAATTTTGGTCATAAAATGAACAAGGAAGAATTAAAAGTGAATTTCTGAATGGTCCAGATTATAGGAATAAGGATGGCACGCTGAAAGAATTTTGTAAGAATCAACTTAAGAAATTAGCACACCTTGACAGGCCATTTGACAAAATAACATTAATTGATGCTCTTAAAAGGAGATTACCAGAAAGGTTGCAGTGGGGTTTTGTACACGGACGTGACAATTGCCTTGAACAATTTTTAAGATATGTTGACAGGTTGGATATGGCAGTAGAAAGAAACATGTACCATAACAATCAAAAATGATAGAGGTCACATTGGTAACAACTACAGAAACAGAGATGGTGGTAACTTTAATCAGAGTCAACATGGTAATAGAGACAGAAATTTTGATCCTCAGCAGAACAGGGATAATGGGGATAACCATGGACAATATAATAGGAAAAACAATCATAGAGGCAACTATTCGGGAAACGGTGGTTCACCTCAATGAAGGTCCACAGTTTTGGGGCGAGGAAACACAAGTACAAGACCCCCAATTTACACGTACATTTAGACAATAATAATAGTATAAATAGTGTAGCACAGGTATCTGAACTTGAACAGAAGGAACATCAGATTTCTTGTTTATGTTTTGATCAAAAGTTTTGGAATACTGTGTTTAATTATAATGATGTAGATATTAATCACAAACCAGAATGTCAGATTGATGAGAATTTTGATGTGTGTACTAATGATTTCTTCTCTTGGTCATAAAACATTGTTATTGATATATGTAAAACAGGTAATAACTGTACTGGATCTGAATTAGGTGGTCTTTTTGATGTAGATGTGAATGAGAGCTGTAAAATGACTGATGTTGGTAAGTCTGAGACTGGTAGCATATTGCAAATAAATGTAGGTGAGGTGTGTAACTTTGATAGTGATGAGAATTGTGATTTAATAAAGTTTCAGAGTAGTTTGTGAATACAGGTAAGGTAAGCATTGTTTGGATTTTGTAAGTGAGAGTCGTGGAATACCAGTCCAGTCAAAGCAGTTTTTCATTAATGTCTTGCCGAGTAATGATCCAAACAGTAAAGGTGAGTTATCTGTTAGCTTAGAGAATAAAGATGAAAATTTTTTGAAATTTATTTGGGACCAAATTGATGATAATGTAGATAAATTTGCATTCTGGAATAAGTTACCTGTAGTTAGTCAAATTTTGTATCCAAATTGGTGGAATGACATAAAAGAAGATCCAAGTAGGACATGTAATAGTGACAGTAATGTATTCTGTGTTCCTTCTGTAATATGTAATGTTAATTGTGCTATGGAAGCCATTCAGTGTGTTCAATCATTACCTGGCAAAAACCCTCCAAAAACAGTGCAGATGTAGCATTTGATGAAATTGAAAGTGATCTTTCACATGAAGTGTCTAATAGCAGAGATGATAATTCAGATTTTGGATGTCCTTACATTAAGATTAAGATTGATCAGTGGGAAGGGAATTGTTTGATTGATACAGGTAGCTCAATTTGTGGTATATCTGAACAAATTAAAGACAAAATTCAGTATTGTAAGAATTTTTTGGAAATGTCCATTGAAGTGTAAAGACAAAAGGAGCTACAGGTAAGCAAAGCAAATTGGTGCAATCTCAGGTGCTTTTAACATTTAGTATAGAAGGCAAGACTTTTGAACATGGATGCTTAATAATCCCTAGTCTGGAAGAAAATATAATTCTCGGTATGGATGGGGTAGTCAAAGTTGAGGCTGGTTTTGGATGGAATGCTAAAGAATTGTTTATTTTGGAACCTAAAACTAATACTTATGTGAAAACTAATTTCCATATCTTAAACTGTAGGATAAATTGTAACTATTTGCAAAATATCGTGAACCAAGGTGAGTACCAGGCAAGAGATTGAGGATCAGGATTTTGAAAGTGTAGTGGATTCTAAAGTAAAGGAAGCTATGACTCTTAATGACATTCAAAAGGAACAACTTAGCAATTTGTTATTGAAGTTTAGAAATGTGTTTAGTGTAAAACCACGCAAAGGGAAAGGCTATCAGTGTATACTTGACCTTAAAGATCATCAGCCTTTCTTTCTCAAGCCATATAATATACCATTTTCAAAAATGAACCACGCAAAGGGAAAGGCTATCAGTGTATACTTGACCTTAGAGATCATCAGCCTTTCTTTCTCAAGCCATATAATATACTATTTTCAAAAATGAAAGATGTAGAGAAAGAAATTCCGAAAATGGAAACATGGGGTGTAATAGAGAGAAGCTTACAATGATCCTTTAGTTGTGGGAAGTAAGAGAAATGGTGGAATGAGAATCTTTTTGGACTCTAGACATCTTAATAAATTTCTTATCAGAGAGAATGATCATTCCGAGAACATGGATGAGCTGTTACGCAAATTTAATTATGTAAACTACATGACTAGTTTGGACTTGACCTCTGGATTTCACCAGATCCCACTTGAAATTAATTCTAGAAAGTATACAGCATTTTTGTATGGAGGTAAGTGTTTTCAATATTGTGTGGTGCCATTTGGGCTAAATGTATCTGTAGCTGAATTCATTAGAGCTCTGGATTCTGTTTTAGGAAATGAAGTGAGTTCAAAATTAATTGTGTATGTTGATGACATTCTGGTCACAGAAAAGACTTGGAAGCAACAGTTGAATCTGTTAAGAGATGTGGTTTTTAAAATCAGAATTAACAGGCATGACTTTGAAAACAGGTAAGTGTAAATTTGGTGTGGAAGAAGCTAAATTTTAAGGACATGTTATATCTGAAAAAGGAATTGTACCTGACAGAAACTTGATGCTATTGCTAATTTTCCTCCTCCTCACAACAAAAAACGGCTTAAATCATTTTTTTGGATTAACTGGATTTATAGAAAATTTTGTAGTTGCCAAGCTTTGAATGCTCCATGCTTGTGTGAACTTTTGAAGAAGAATACTATTTGAGATTGGAATCAGGAGCATCAGAATGTTTTCGATGAGATCAAATGACAGTTGTGTCAAAGTCAGATATTGTTCAGACCAGATTTCTTTCTTCCTTTGTGTATTATGACAGACATTAGTGATGTTGGATTGGGTGCTCATTTATTTCAGGAGGTTGAAATTGATGGTGTTATTGAACATAGATCCCTTGCATTTGCTAGTAGAGTATTGCAGAAACGTGAAAAGGCATACACTGTTACTGAGAAAGAACTTTTGGCTGTACTTTGGACTTTCAACAATTTAAAAATTATTTACTAGGTCACAAAGTCATCATCTATACCAATCACAAAGCAATATGTTATCTTCAGGTGTGTAAACTGTACCATAACAGAATTACTCATTGGGTCTTGTTTTTTCAGCAGTTTAATTATGAAATCAGATACATTAAGGGCACAGATAATGTAGTTGCTGATGCTTTACCTAGGCTACATTTTGAAGGTGAATTATCTAACAACTCTGGAGAAGGAGAAAAAGAGTTTAAAATTATGCACTTGAAAGGTGTGAAAGAGGAAAAAGAGATCTTGAAAATTTGCAAAGACATCCGTCGATATCAAAATCAAGATCAAAATTGGAAATTGGTTAAGAGCGTGTTGGGTTAGAAAGGAGGAGAAAAAGAGAGGACAGTATTATAAAGTACACAAGGGTATTTTATTGAGGAGACATAAGACTGACTCAGAGGATTGGAAACGATGTTGGCTGGGATCATGTATTGATACTTTAATTACTTATACACATGAGAGTTTTGGTCATTCTGGGTCAACCAAATGCACAGAAAAGATTCAGGAAAACATCTATTTTTATAATATTGGAAGGAGAGTCAAGAAAAAGATTGCCAGCTGTGACAGATGTCAAAGAGTGAAGGTAAGTAACCAAACAAGTAGAGGCCAAATGCACTGCCTAATACTAACCTAGATCTCGTGTCTGTGGATGTTTCTGGACCTTTACCTGAGTCTAAGAATGGATTTTGTTGTGTTCTTTCTTATGGTTAATGTATTTTTGACGTTCACAATGTTGTTTCCTCTCAAGAAAGCTACCAGTAAGCAAATCAGAGTTTGAAAACACATATTTTCATCAGGTGGGTATTCTAAGACAATTTTATCTGATAATGGTTCTCAGTTTACATCACAAGCTTGGAAAGATTTTGTTGATCACACAAAAATAAGGCATGTTCTAACCTCGGTGTACCATCCTTCAAGTAACCCTCCAGAAAGATATATGAGAGAGCTTGGAATACTGTTTAGAACATATTGTAGTAAGAATCATACCAGTTGGATAGATCATGTCAGTGACTTTGAGGATATTATGAACTGCTTACAACATTCTTCAACAGGTTTTTCACCATCTGGAATCAAGTTTAATCATGGACCAGCTAACTCTATTTCTGAAAATGTTAAGTTTCCACCATGTAAAATTCTGTCTCTACAAGAGAGGGAAGAATGTGTTTGGGAGATGACAAAAAAACAGGGGGACAGGAGAAAGCAGAGAAATGATGGGATGGGTAGATTTTCTAATTTTGAAGTAGGAGATCTTGTGTTGGTGAAATTTTTCGATATTTATATTGGACCATTCAAAGCTCTTGAAAATCCACATCCTAATGCATATAGCCTTGTGTATCCAAAACCTAAGAAGTTGTTTGGATTACGCAATATCACTGAACTGAAAGCATATAGACATGGTCCGTAAGTATCCAGTTTTTGTTTGTTCTTTTCTCATTTTCATGAACTTAGTATGTAAGATCTTATCCATTGACCAAGTTTAAATCTATATGTAGATTCATAAGACTATATAACTGTGTTTTGTTTTCTGGAGTTTAGTATGTAAGATGTGATTTTTAAAATTTTGTCTTACCTATTGACTGGGTTAAAATCTGTGATACACTATATAATTGTGTTCTGCAATGGATTTTTGCTTTAGAAATTAATATGTAGATGCCTTGAGACTAAATGAGTAGAGATTTTTACAGTTTTGAAATGGGAAAATATTCATAACTTGCACTGCAGAGATTAGGAATAGTATCTGAGCATATCTGTGTGCATTACCTTATTAGTCCATATTTTTATTGCATTTAACTCTGATTTTTAATGTTTCATATGTGAACACTTTTTAATTTCACCTGACTTAAATCCCCTATAATTGACTGTGTTAAATGAAGGTGGCGAACATATCTCGTGTGACCTGTAGAAGGTACTGAACAACATAGTTAGTACACAAAACAATGTTTCAGTATTTGATGTGAATGCTAGACAGGAAGTCACCTATCCATTGGAGCATGTGATGATAACTCTAAGGAGGAAACTGAAAGATGTGGGTAGATCCACTCCCCACACTGCTGTATGGCTGTACCCTTCTGGACCAGTCATCTTGCAAGAGATCGTGGGTGCTGGGTAACATACTTGAGCATCTGTCGACTGGAATGTGTGTTGTGTCTGATATTTGTGAATTGTTAACCAAGACTGCTAAATACAGGGTCGTTCAGCATAAATGCATATTGTTTTTATTTATTTATTTATTTTATTGAGGATTTACTATCCAATCATTATGTAACTTTAAATCAGTATGTAATTTTTTATTAATTGTAAATGAACTTTCTAGGTTTTTGTGTACATAGATTAGTGTGGAAGACATTTACTAGTATGGACAATATAACAAGATGTATATACACTATGTGATCAAAAGTATCAGGACACCCCCAAAATCATACGTTTTAGACATCGTGGGAGAGCAGAATGAGGTGCTCTGCAAAACTCACCGACTTCAAACGTCGTCAGGTGATTGGGTGTCACTTCTGTCATACATCTGTACGTGAGATTTCCACACTCCTAAACATCCCTAGGTCCACTGTTTCCAATTTGATAGTGAAGTGGAAACACGAAGGGACACGTACAGCACAAAAATGTACAGGCCGACCTTGTCTGCTGACTGACAGAGACCGCCAACAGTTGAAGAGGGTCGTAATGTGTAATAGGCAGACATCTATCCAGACCATCACACAGGAAATCCAAACTGCATCAGGAGCCACTGCAAGTACTATGACAGTTAGGCAGGAGGTGAGAAGACTTGGATTTCATTGTCGAGTGGCTGTCTGGACAGACTCCTACTTGACTCTCAGTTTTGGGTATCCCTGGTCATCGTGACTCTGTGTGTGTGTGTGTGTGTGTGTGTGTGTGTGTGTGTGTGTGTGTGTGTGTAATATTTTTTCATTATTTTGTTCTTTCATGAGTCAACATATCCGTAAATACTATGGTTTATATGGCTGAGTGATTCCTACTTGTGATCGAGTATATTCTTTTGGTCTGTACCCATCATTGTGACTTTTTCGAGTTGGCTCACTCATTGTACATGTAGGTTCTGACTTTTTTTTCTCTTCTCTTTGGAAGATGATTGTATAGATCTTAACTCAAAATTAATAATTTATAGTAATTTACATTATCTCTGTAATTATTTCTATAGTTTAGTGGTCTAATGTTTTAGTTTTTACCTTCTGTTATTTGTCTTGTGACAGTATGTTCCCCAGATCTGAAAATCTAAATATCACATCTTGATAGACATACAGATTATGATTTGTATAGTAGATATTTTTCTTATGTTCTCTGTAATATGTTATGCCTCAGACACTTCTATACATCCTTCTCCTATCCTGGGCATCGTTTTGTACGCCGTTTGGCAAACCTTATAGTGTGTCACAAAATATTGGAAACACCCTGTTTCCAGATTTTGTGAGGGGGATATTGTAATGACTCATCCTCCTCTAATAATACCTTTTTTTTTACCGATGCCATGTGTAATCTCAAATCTCGCATAGGTTAAAATTATCTCAGCTGCTTCATTAAAATAATTCATATGATGTATTATATTACAGGCTAAATGTATATAAAAGAAATTAATGTGTTACAGTTGATATGTACTAGCAGTTAAAATTACTCTCCATTTCAGAATATTTGAAATTACAAAATTTGTGGCATACTTAAAATTCATATTATTAATTGAACAATCTAACACTATTTATTAAATTCATTTCTGGATTATTTTATAAAATAATTATATATTTTATCAATGATTCATCTTTTGTTTTGTAAACACTTTCGCTTTGTAAACTCTTTGGACTAACATGAGTATTGTAGAATGTAATTAGTGGTGGGCACGTCTCTGATGGAAACATGCATATTTTGCTGAACTTCTCAACTACAATGTAATTATTGGTTTTTTTAAATGTGGAAATTTTACAGTCAGTGTGATTTAGAAGAGTGGGATAAAATAAAAAGATATTCATAGCAACAGGCAACCCTTCAACAGTTATTTTGTCATCACGAACCTAAGAAATAAAAATTTTCAGCTGCAAGAAATACTCCTATACAAAACTTTAAACCATTGACAACAACAATGAGATAATCAAGATAAGTAAAAAGGTCTTCTTTTGCAATCTTACTCATCTCATAATTCTCAAAAGCTGTGCAAAGATTGAGAATTTTAATGGTGATGTGTGGAAGGGTAAAATTACATACCCAACACAAAACTTTTGAAACAACTGAAGAAATCCTAAATTCTGATCTAGACATCTTAAGCCACTATTTGTGGAAATGGAAGTTACAACCAAACTCAAATAAAACAGAAGTGTCATGTTTTCATCTGTCCAATAAATTGGGACACACGGCCATTGATGCTATTTTGAAGGAGACAAACTTCATCATAATATGCATCCAAAATACCTTGGGATCACATTAGACAGGCTGCTTTCTTTTAAGAGCACTTGACAGACATCTGCTAAGCTCAAAACCAGAAACAACATTCTCTGCAGCTCTCATTGGAGAATGATATGTTCTGCCTCCCAAGAAATAAATGTTTTGCAAAGAAAATGACTTGAGCCTCATTAAAATCCTGTGCATGTATAACAATGTTTACATTTATGCTATCACTGATTACAGTAATGACTTCTGCACAGAAGTATAAAATTTGGTTACAAAATTAAGTACTGCACCAATAAAACAAACATTCATTTACAGCACCTGTGATCTATCGGAACCTTGACTATCCCTGAAAATAGTATCAAAGATGAACTGTTGAGACAAAAACCTTACATTCCAATCTACCTTCATTATATTGTAGTTAACATAAACATTTAGAAACAGTGCTCTTTGGAATGCAATACATACACTCCTGGAAATTGAAATAAGAACACCGTGAATTCATTGCCCCAGGAAGGGGAAACTTTATTGACACATTCCTGGGGTCAGATATATCACATGATCACACTGACAGAACCACAGGCACGTAGACACAGGCAACAGAGCATGCACAATGTCGGCACTAGTACAGTGTATATCCACCTTTCGCAGCAATGCAGGCTGCTATTTTCCCATGGAGACGATCGTAGAGATGCTGCATGTAGTCCTGTGGAACGGCTTGCCATGCCATTTCCACCTGGCGCCTCAGTTGGACCAGCGTTCGTGCTGGACGTGCAGACCGCGTGAGACGACGCTTCATCCAGTCCCAAACATGCTCAATGGGGGACAGATCCGGAGATCTTGCTGGCCAGGGTAGTTGACTTACACCTTCTAGAGCACGTTGGGTGGCACGGGATACATGCGGACGTGCATTGTCCTGTTGGAACAGCAAGTTCCCTTGCCGGTCTAGGAATGGTAGAACGATGGGTTCGATGACGGTTTAGATGTACCGTGCGCTATTCAGTGTCCCCTCGACGATCACCAGTGGTGTACGGCCAGTGTAGGAGATCGCTCCCCACACCATGATGCCGGGTGTTGGCCCTGTGTGCCTCGGTCGTATGCAGTCCTGATTGTGGCGCTCGCCTGCACGGCGCCAAACACGCATACGACCATCATTGGCACCAAGGCAGAAGCGACTCTCATCGCTGAAGACGACACGTCTCCATTCGTCCCTCCATTCACGCCTGTCGCGACACCACTGGAGGCGGGCTGCACGATGTTGGGGCGTGAGCGGAAGACGGCCTAACGGTGTGCGGGACCGTAGCCCAGCTTCATGGAGACGGTTGCGAATGGTCCTCGCCGATACCCCAGGAGCAACAGTGTCCCTAATTTGCTGGGAAGTGGCGGTGCGGTCCCCTACGGCACTGCGTAGGATCCTACGGTCTTGGCGTGCATCCGTGCGTCGCTGCAGTCCGGTCGCAGGTCGACGGGCACGTGCACCTTCCGCCAACCACTGGCGACAACATCGATGTACTGTGGAGACCTCGCGCCCCACGTGTTGAGCAATTCGGCGGTACGTCCACCCGGCCTCCCGCTTGCCCACTATACGCCCTCGCTCAAAGTCCGTCAACTGCACATACGGTTCACGTTCACGCTGTCGCGGCATGCTACCAGTGTTAAAAGACTGCGATGGAGCTCCGTATGCCACGGCAAACTGGCTGACACTGACGGCGGCGGTGCACAAATGCTGCGCAGCTAGCGCCATTCGACGGCCAACACCGCGGTTCCTGGTGTGTCCGCTGTGCCGTGCGTGTGATCATTGCTTGTACAGCCCTCTCGCAGTGTCCGGAGCAAGTATGGTGGGTCTGACACACCGGTGTCAATGTGTTCTTTTTTCCATTTCCAGGAGTGTATATTGCAATGACTTCTGTGCTCAGGTATTTCAGTATTACTTGCAATTTAATACAAGCTGGCACAGCATCTTACACATGTTAAACTTTTGTATGGAACCAGAAATATGTCTCAAAATGATTAAAAATTGGTTTTACTCATTTGAAAGTGACTTTTGAATGAAGTGTTTTCCTCAGCAGATAACTCCCTTGTTAGCTTATTGCATGTTCCCAAACAATTCCTACGAGATATCCATTTCCATGTCCAACATTGGTGTGTCTGATGTTTGTTCATCAGCATCACTGTAAGCTCTTTGGCTAAAAGCTGCTGAACATCCATATGAATAGTTTTGCTTGTCGCCATCTTGAAAGTCGCCTAAGTAGCATTCCAACTTTGAAATGTGGAAATGCTAATGCGCATGTAAGAAGCTTAGTGGTGGGGGGGATGCACGTGTAAGAAATTCGTGCCTGTGGGAACCCGACTGAGTGTGGAAGTAGGATAATTGAACAATCACCTACCAGTGCTGTTCACACATTTCTGTGTCCTTTGAATCCACACACAGTTTGTCGGCAGTGGATACAGCAACTCACACTGAATACGCGTGGGTCTTTTTCGTCGCCTGTCTTATTGTGTCGTCACCAGTTGCAGCTTTTTTGCATCGTGATTGTGATGGTTGTTTGCTGGGGTGTTGACTACTAGAGTATATGTATGTGTAGTGTTATGAATAAAGTAAAAGTAACTGGACTATGACTATGAGGCTAACCAACTTTTCACCCTCACAACCTCAACCACGCCACCACTCATCCTGTATCATATCCCTTATAAAATGTTGTCAGCAGTGGGGTCGTTAGTGTTCCTTTATCCATCACTATTCCTGAGGAGAGAATGAAACCTACAGTCTTCCATGGGGTGTAGCAGTGATCAGTATTACTCACAGAAGTTCATGTTTGGTCACCGTATGAGGAAGTGGAGCAAGGCTGATGCAGATAGCATTCTTCTGTCAGAATACCCAGCACTGAAGATAAATCTGCTGTAGATACAGGCTTGGCTTGATGTGCATGCAAACGGTAATGATGGCAAATTTTTAATAATTGGAGTAATCAGGCAATCAGTCATGATGGACACACAGCAAGGTGTGGATTTGTAAACTGTTATAGCGCAGTTACGCTTAGAAATTCAGCAATAAAAGCAGATACAGAAGGTAGAAGGGACATTGATCAAATAAATAGCAGCCCTCAGGGTATAACCAATGAAATTACAATGGCTCAGTGGTAGTTAAGAACTTCTCTTTGATCCTTGCAGTCCTAGTCTTCTACAGGCGATCAGATGAGTATGTTCGTGCGTATTTTAGTAAACTGGAAAATTCAGCTAGTTTATGATTCTGGAGTGACCCGGACAAAGAAACTGTTGCAAAACTGTGAATCCAAGATGATGTACTCGTTTTGTCATATCTGATACCATATGCAGGTATGCAACTACTTACGATGAATTTAAACAGAGACTTGTACAACATACAAGAAGAAAAACCCACCAAGGTTTCACAGGGTGCAACGCCACAGCATGCATATTTTTAACAGACAATTCATTGAACATTTTGCGCATTGAATTAGGATAGTTAATTCTAACACATATGAGCTCAGTAATAACAATTCATACAATGAGGCAAAATTGTTTGAATCCATACAAACGGCATTAGATACATCTTTGAATTGGCTATAGTGTGCAGTTAGCTGAGCGATGAGATTTCCGAGACATTTTGAAGAAGCAATACAGATGGCAGTTCGATTTTTTGAGAAGATATGGATATCTCAACTTGATCAAATCTGGGTCGCGTGTTCAAAGTGTACTCGGGGGAATCAGCTATAACAAAAACAGGCAACAAAGTCCAAATTTTCGTAGGAAAATTATTCAATGTTTCGCCTGTGAAGTGGAAGGTCGCATAGTGCGAAACTGTAAGAGGGGGAATTCAGGGCCGAAGGTGGAGAACTTTGGGAGAGTACATTAAATGACAGAGGAGCCACCACTACTTCCACACCACAAGAAGCAGTAGTTCTGCAAGTTCCACTGATGACAGTTCTGTAGGTTGCTTGACACAATTTACCATAGACAAAATGTCCATTTTCTAGTCAATACTGGGGCTCAAATTTCTTTGACATGGTGCCATACAGTTACGGAAGAAAGTTGGTGGCAGCCTAGCTGTACAAGTAAAGGGTTAAATGGCAATGGGTGTACAATTATGGAGAAGTGATTAACTTCGTGATAGACCAATATGATTATGTGGCTGAAATGCAAGCGATAAGGAATAGAGAGAAATGTTACAAAGGTATATTGAGGTTAGATGTCCTGGCAGTTGACCATGCTCAGATCAGTGTAGCGGAAAGAGAAATCCAATTCAGTCATAACAATTATGGCTGCAATAGGTCAGACTTGAATTAATGTTAGTGCTACTGAGGTAATGCATAAACCAAGTAGCATCACAATAATGCCATTCTGAGTTGATGTACAGTCGTGGACAAAACGAGCGAGACCCCTCGCCATTTCGTTATGCTGATCCGCACAACTTTCAAGTCTTCTACAGAGCATAACAGGCAAGGCGACGAAATGCTACCAACATACTACACACAGGCGTGAAATTGAAAAACTATCCGAACTTTGTCAGACTGTTTTCAATCATGTGTATGACCATATTAATGCTGATTAGTGTGTTAAACACAACACGTAAATATAAGATATAAATTAAAAAAGAAACGCTAATTAGTATGAACTGTACTAATAAAATTAATTTCAGCTTATCGAGATAATATAACTGTTTTAGTAAGACAAAGTACCCCAAATCGTTACGAATTAGCAACATATGATGCACATTCAGCCGCGAAACGGTCTGTGTCGACGTTCAGACCAGTCATACTGGGTTACCGTTGCTGACCTACCGTGAAAGAGTGGAAATTTAGCAATGCATGAAGATTCATAATGAAATTCAGCTAAAATTCATTCAGTGTCACACTTAAGTCAATTTCATTATTGACTGAAGCGGAAAAAGTAAGCAGCAACAAGTATGAAATTCTACAAGAATTTCATATTGACATCCACAGGGCGCCAGTACAGAATAAAGGTAGCAATAAAACGTATTTGGGGCGCGAGAATTTCTTAAAATTGCTTTACTGATAGTCTATCTGCCTCCATCGAGATTAAAACCGAATACAAACCAGACCTCCCTTGCAGTAGCAAACACCTTTCACTACGCTAGCAGACAACCCATGTAAACAGCCCTCTATTATTACCCTAGACATGAAAAGTCGCCAATTTCGTAATGAAAATGGCAAAATGATCTGCAGTTTCTGTTGCATAGAGCTTTCTGGACTTGAAAACATGAATTTTCTACCTTTATGTCACCACTTATGTGACAATCATTCAGGGTTGTTTATCGAAATAACAAAATACTGTTATTAGCGAGTAAACTTAGTAGGATAATTCTGCACCACCCTAGGACATAAACGGCGACATAGCTGCCAAACGTATTCTACAATGTTTCGAATTCTCCATTAGACTCGCCACAGCCAGAAACCGTTCATTAGCCGAAGTGTTTCTTAAGCGAGCTAACTATGAGAATGATCGCATTTCTAAAACGCGGTGGCATTAATACTGGGATCTGAATTACCACATGTATAGGCAAATGGATTTTATTTGCATTCCTGTAAACGTGATTTGGATCGAAAGCGTAGCTACGATTAATATGCTGATGTATCGACTGTGACTAGAACATTAGAATAAAGAGTAGGGGGAATTATTTATGCGGCCCTCATCTTCAGTAACTGTCGTAGCTATTTTCGTTGTTAGGATTTCATCACCTAAATCGGTAAAAATGGAACCCTACTAGTCCCACATTCTTGACCGCCTATCTGTCTACCCAATGCTTAAAACCCGTTTACCTCCAGTAGACATAATAGCCGGAAATGTTTCGCACTTCCTGCGTTATACGGTCCCTTGGTGGTGTAAAAAAGTGAGCTTCTATGTCAACGCAATCTAAAGATACGGCCGTTTATGTAAAGAAAATTTACGAGAAAGATAAAAAAATGGTTCTAAGAACTATGCGACCAAATTGCTTATGTCATCAGACCCCTAGACCTAGAGCTACTTTAACCTATCTAACCTAAGGACATCACACACATCCATGTCCGAGGTAGGATTCCAACCTGCGACTGAAGCAGCAGCGAGGTTCGTGACTGAAGCGCCTAGAACCTCTCGGCCACCGAACCCGGAAAACCCTTTTCACCTCATGTGTAATGATAATATATACTGTCTAGTAAGGATAAATTGTATTCGCCAGTAACTCAGATCGTTTGATCACGGAACTTTTACGAAGCTACATTCAAATTTTGTTCGAAGTCGTCTGCAATATCCACTTATAAACACTCTTGGAACGTCGTATGCGATATCCACTCCTGAAGACGCTGGTAGATACTGCAGTACCACAACACGTAGTAATTAATTTATTGCTATTGGTCCATGCACGACACTTTATTTCAGTATCAATTTAACGCACCTAGGTGTTGTCTATGGCTGAAAATAATGAACAAAATATAAATAAACAGCAAACAACCTCAATGTTCAAATCAAATGTAACTTACATGTAGCATATTACAACATAATTTCGTTGTTACATTTACGTGACTACATCTACAGGATTTCTTTGCAATCCAGACATGTGCCTGACAGAGGGTTCGTCGAATCACCTTTGGACTATTTCTCTACCGTCGCAATCTTCAACAGCGTGCGGGAAAAAGGACCACTTAAATCTTTTCTTACGAGCCCAGAATTACATTATTACTATGGTCATTTTTTCCTGTGTAAGTTCGCGAGGAAATAATGATTTGGCATTCATAACACATGTTGGTGATTGAAATTTCGTGCAAAGATCTCGCGGCAACGAAAAACGCTTTTGTTTTCATGAATGTCACCCCAACTCGCTTATCAAATCTGTGACTCTCTCTCTCCCCTATTTCGTGACACTGCAAATCGTTCTACCGTCCCTTGGACGTTTTTGGCGTGCACCATCAATCACGTTTGTCAAGGATGCCATACTGCGCGGGAAAATTATAGCAGTGGACGGACAAACGTAGTGTAGGCAGTGTTTTCAATATACCTGTTGCATATTCTTAGCGTGCGGCCAATAAAACGTAGTCTTTCGTTTGCCTTCCCCACAGAAGTATGTTTGCGATAGTTCCAGTGTAAGTTTTACTGGGTACTGAAATGAATAGACAGTATTTCGACTTTTGTTTTGTCATGTAACCGAAAGTCAATTATTGTTACTGGACGTAGCTTTTGTGTTTAATGTATTCCTCATTCAACAGAGTACACTCCTCGTACATACACGTAGCTGTTTCAAAGTATTAAATTGTTACTGATGTCACCAAGTTGCAGTGGTCATCTTAACTTGCCGTTTTGAAACAAAGGAAAATATTATAGCGAAATATGGCAACTAAGAAGCGCACTATCCAAATAAACAAACATTCCCGGTTCAAGTCGTTGCAGAAGGTCTACTACATAGTTACGTAAATTAGGGGCAAAGTCCATTAGTAGATCGTTATCAGGAAAACCAGCCCTCCTAATGCAAACTGCCACTACTAGAACGAAAGTTTCCAAACGAGTCAATGAGTAGTCAAGGAAAGTGGACGCATTCTGTCTACTGCATCGCAACGCACGCCACTTACGGAGGGCACCCGCCAAGTGTCATACCCTGATGTTGCTGAAGCTTCGCTCAGTGAAAGAGGGGACAAAAATAAGCGAACATAAGTCTCAGGTAATCTGCAAACACTCGACTGCTTCTGAGAAAACAACCGTCAAAGTTTTCAATGGGCTGTTGCTATAGTGTGGACACCTTTTAGCAGCTGAGCCACCGCTTCAATTGAATCCTTACACGCTAAAAGGTCTGGTTTGTTTTCGGTTGTAATCTCGATGGAGGCAGATAGACTATCAGTAAAGCAATTTTAAGAAATTCTCGCGCCTCCAACACGTTTTATTGCTACCTTTATTCTGTACTGGCGCCCTGTGGATGTCAATATGGAACTCTTGTAGAATTTCGTACTTGCTACTGCCTATTTTTTCCGCTTCAGTCAATAATTGAATTGACTTAAGTGTGATACTGAATGATTTTTAGCTGAATTTCGTTATGAATATTCATGCATTGCTGAATTTCCACACTTCCATGGTAGGTCAGCAACTGTAACCCAATATGACTGGTCTGAACGTTGACACAGACCATTTCGCAGCCGAACGTGAATAATATTTTGCTAATTCGTAACGATCTGGGGTACTTTGTCTTACTAAAACAGTTATGTTATCTCGATACGCTTAAATTAGTTTTTATTAGTACAGTTCATACTAATTAGCGTTTCTTCTTTAATTTATATCTTATATTTACGTGTTGTGTTTAACACACTAATCAGCATTAATATAGTCTTACACATGATTGAAAACAGTCTGACAAAGTTCGAATAGTTTTTCAATTTCACACCTGTGTGTAGTATATTGGTAGCACTTCGTCGCCTTGCCTGTTATGCTGTGTAGCAGACTTGAAAGCTGTGCGGATCAGCATAACGAAAAGGCAAGGGGTCTCGCTCGTTTTGTCCACGACTGTACATTTGACTAAAGTGAGTGCCTCCTCTAGTAACAGCAAAAACTCTGTATATCAACATGAAGATGCCGAAGAGCATGGGAAGTAATTTGTTTTTTAACAGAGTCATCAGTAAACAGTGACTTGCTAGACCAGAGGCATTGCTATGTAACGAGAACTGTCAGTGTCATTAAAGAAGGACCAAGTGGGAAATCAGAATCATTAATACGGGTAATGCATAAGCGGAGCTACTGTGAGGAACTATTGTTTCCACAGTGTCAAATGTAGGACCAAATGATGTGATAGAAGTACCTACCAGGAAGCAAGACATGCAGGTAGTACCTTATTGTCCACCTAATGAGAGCGTGAAGAAATCAACTGATGAAGCACTCGACCAAATACACAAGAACTGCTTACTAAATTAAATCACTTGTCACCAGAGGGCCACAAAATAATTTTGCCAATGCTACTTACCTGCTCTCATATTTTCTGAAAAAAGGATAAACTTCTAGCAACCCCCCTCATTCAACACAGGATACATAAAAGAGGAGCAGTGCCCATTAGCATACAGAATTCTATATAGTCGAAATTATGATTATGAAATGCCTAGCAGTGGGGTTCATTGAACCTAGAGAACTGTCAGATCCATCCTGGGCATAACTCATAGGACAGTAATTGCAAGGAAGAAATCTCCTACAGGAGAATAGAAGCAGAGGCTTTGTTTTGAGTACAGAAAGCTAAATACTGTGACATTATTGGATATTCATCCATTGCTAAATCGAGTATACTCCATAGATAAGTTGATCTGTGCAAACTTGTCTCAGTTTGTGACCTAACCAGAGGATACAATCAGCTGCCTGTACATCCAGATGATAGGACTAAAGCATAATTTATTGTGCCTACAGGTGTATACAAGTGTAACTGTCTTCCTTTCCATCCTCAGAATGCACCAGCAACATTCCAACGACTGATATATACTGTACTCAGGAGATTAACACCCACACAATGTCTGGTATAGCTTGGCGATGTTATCAATTTCTGCTAAAACATGCAATAGCATGACTATAAGTCATATTTGAGAGACTACACAGTGCAAATCTTTCCACATCCATGTCATTTTGCTGTGCCTCAAATAGAATATTTAGGAAATGGGATAACCACAGATGGAGTCCAACCCAACTTAAAAGTGGCACACACAATCAGCAGGGAAGAGGAATTGACAAACGTGCAAGAGACTGACGCGCAGCATCAATGCTGGAAACAAGATCCTTAATTCAGAGTTGTTGATCGCATACTGTACAAGAGCACCGTATAGTTCTACCTGAAGCTCTACAAGAACAAGTGTTAAAAGACTGTCATAACAGTCAATTGGCAGGACACAAAGGCAAAAGAGGAACTAACATACAAACAGCACAAATCTATCAGTGGCCAACTGGAAAGCTAATGCTTGCAGTTACATTTCACATTGTGACTCGTGCAGTAAGTGCAATGATGTGGGCAAAATCAAAGCACCTCTGTAAGAACTCCCAGACTTGAGTGCACCATTTGAATGGGTAGGTCCTTGATACTGTAGGTCCTCTACCAGAAACACAAGATGCATGTCATTATCTTGATTATTCTGGATCATTTCTTGTGATACCTTTTAATGACGACAAGTGCTGAGACTATAAGATGTGTGTTTGTTAAATACTGGATCAATATGGCTCACCTTCTTCTATAATTAGTGACCAAGGTTACAATTTTACTTCCAACTCCCTACAGCAAGTATGCATGTTACTGAAGGCTGACAAGCTAAGGACACCACCTGTTCATTCAGAGGGGAATGGCCGAGTGGGAAGAGTTCATAGAATCCTCATGAAAATGAAAAATCACTATGTTTTCAGTAAGCTTGATTCATGGAACATCTACCTACCGTATGTGCTCACCACTTACAACACAAAGGTCCACACCAGCACACAACTCAGTCATTAGGAAATCGTCCATGGGAGGCAACTGACCTCACCATTTGACTTCGCAACATCAAAAATGGTTCAAATGGCTCTAAGCACTATGGGACTTAACATCTGAAGTCATCAGTCCCCTAGACTTAGAACTACTTAAACCTAAGTAGGACACCACACACATCCATGCCCGAGGTAGGATTTGAACCTGCAACCGTAGCAGCAGCGCGGTTCCGGACTGAAGCGCCTAGAACCGCTCGACCACAGCGGCCGGCTCGCAACATCAGCAAGAGGCAGCAGCAATGAACATGACAGACACTTAGCCAGCAAACTACATGACGTGGGGAAGCATTTGAAGGCTCAAAATCATCATTCATTTCTCCAGTAGGCCGCTCGGCGTGATCGTGAAACTACTGGAGACTTAATTATTTGAGCAATCCAGTACTGAAGAAGGGTTGCATCAGGAGGTTTAAACAGCATCATAAAGTAATTTGTAAAGTCCTTGAAATCATCTCCCCAGTCACATTAAACGTCCAGTTGCCATTTTGCTCTATCACAATGCATGTGAACCATGTATAGCCCTATTTGAGCAGGTACCAGCTGATGTACAAGAAGAATGACCATGAATCAGACCCTGGAAGCAGTTGAGACATCCACAGAACACACCAGATGTTAACCAACGAGTGACCCACCAACACCAAGATCCGCTGTTTGAAACTGTTAAGCCATGATATGGCATCGGACAGACCAGGGTCTGGGCATGAGCAGCACTCAAGACAGTATCCACAATGCCCCAGATGGCACTAAATGTGGGCTAAGTATTTATACGTTGATCACAGTGAGTGAGTGAGTATTTAAGTTCCCATGTTCAGAAGTGGAAAGTGTGATCATCTCTTGTAAGCAACAAGCTGACAACTGAGTCAAACGTTAACATTGTCTTTCTTTCACTGAAATGTTCAACTTCCTTGACTCCATTAAGTTATGCTTAATGATAATGATTCTTGTTTTTGAATTGATGACTATTTCTTATTATGAGTTTTGTCTATCTATCAGAATCCTTCCACATCAGTCTGGTGTTCTTTTTAAGCCACAATCAAGTATGGTAGTAGCTAGTGGTAAATTTAAACTTATCTTGAAGTAGATGAGCAGTTCCAGCACATACACAAAATCATGAGTCGTATTGAGTCAATTCCCTTCAACCACATCATATGGGACTCAGAAATCTCATGGTACCATAGTTGGGTAACAGCTAAAGCACAAGTTAAAGTAGCAGCTATGGCCCATAAAAAGAAAATCGATTGCTTTTTAGATCCTTACCCCCCTCCCCCAACAGTCTGGTTAGACATAAAGTGGCTTTGTTTGATTTTGGTGGTAATTACTTCGAACTGACTTTGGAACCTTAACTAATGATGACTTTGTTGAAGTGAGAGGCAAGTTACAGCAGCTATGAAAAGTATACTCTAATATTGTAAAATCTTCTGAACGTTTGGTAACATTACACAATACACAACAGGCAGTTAACAATAACACCATCCTACGTAAGGTTGTTAAGCTGCTCATTGCTCATTTCAGTGATATTTACAACTGGACTAGAATGATCCAGAAAGAATTTAAAAAAGAATACAGCATCTTGAATGTGCATGTAAAACTATATACTCTATCGTTTAGAATTACTGATAGTCTGCTTGATGCTTCTAATTATTTGAGGTATGCTATAGCAACTAATGTAGTTAATCACTTGAAGAATGCTTTGCTAACCCTAAAAAATTTTTTTGTCATTGCTGTTGGCTGTGGAAAGGAAACTAACTACTCCTACCACTATGACCTGACCTGTCAATATGCAAAATTTGTATTTTCACTATCAACTGAGTGGTGGTGATGCAATCATGAGGAAAAATGTATCAATTCTGTTTGTCACCATCCCCTTAGCTAAGTCTAAGCATCACTCTGAAGTTCACTGGGTATAAGCTTATCCAGTATTCTGGGCACCATTCCATGCCTTTGTTCAGTACCACCTACAGGCATACTTTTTAATAAACAGACTGAAAATATTTCATAGCTTTGTCACAAACTGCTTTACGTGAATGTGAGCACATCTGAAAATCTGTCTGTCCTTCAAATTCAGTATTTCACAACAGCTGTGCATACAGCTGAGAGAGAAAGATCCCTTTGCTAATGTTCAACCTTGGAACTACTGTCCCAGGAAACTGAAAATATTAACTCAGCCCTTCCTACAACAGTTCGCAGATGGCAACACTAGTCATCCAGCTCAAAAACTGACCTAACTTTTATGTGTAAAAAATCTTACTCTCCCTTTACCAAACAGATGCAAGGTAGCAGTCTTTTGGTAGATATAGAAAACTGTGAACTGTCAAGTGACTTTTTTACATACCCAAATATTCCAAGTTACTTTATATTCAGAAAGCAAACTATCCCTAACTCCCATTTCTACTGTATTCCACAATAACACCAATTTATTTCAGCCAATGAATTCATTCAATTTTATTTTCAGTGGAACAGACAAACTGTACAACTAAATAGTACAAACAATTTAATTCATGCCTTAAACAATATTGACCAGTATCACCAACTTATGCAGAGTGTTTAAGTTTTCAGTTGAGTTAACAACAACTTTCCCAACCATTTTGTTATGTTTGATCACCTTTGGTTCCTTGGAGCTAAATCGGTCAATGTCCTCAACACCACCTGCGCTCAAACCTGTTACTCTTAGTGACATTGTAGTTGACTTCTCATCTACTAAGAATGAATTGTAACAAGTAGTTTTTTCAGTCAGCTCTCATGTTGCAGTCGTCACTAGTTACAACTGTGTCAGTTTCAGGACATTAGGCCGCAAGAGCATTGACTGCTATAGTGTATGTACGTATCGTGTTATCAATAGCTATGTAAGAGTAACTGGACTATGTCTATGAGTAGTGACCACCTGCCCTCCCTGATAACCAAACACCCTGCTACTGCACATCCTTGACCAGATCCTTTGTACTACTGATGTTAGCAAAGCAACAGTAATCTTTATTGATACTCATCAGTTTTAAAAATAAAGTGAGAAACTGTGGCTGCAGAGTTCTGCCTGCTGTACTATCAAGCTAAAAAAACTGGCAGATATTATAGGAAGCACCATTGAAACACCCAGGATCACTTCCCGACATGTTAACAGGTCTACTGCTCCTCCATCAAGTATAGAAAATTATTTTAGGGTGAATGTCTTGACACAATAAACACTGATCCAGAAAACATCTTCTCAATTTGTAGAATCTCAATACAGACCTACCAAAAATCTGCTCATCTTGAACAAGGTCCATGGCATTAGTGATTAGGAATGCAGAAACTCTGGTTACAAAGTACTACAAATCAGGGAGGATGAAAGTGGCTGTATTTCTATTCTGAAGGCAGAGATCAAGCTATGGGTGGCAAAATAAAAAAGGGAAGATGCAAACAAAATACTTCTCTCAGGTTATGCAGTTGAATGCTTGCAGTTTAGCACTCCAGAAATTTACCCTCCAATTAGATCTTCAATGTTGATTCTTTCTTTCCTTCTTGTGGCAACTGCAACATCAGAGGTATCTTCCTCAACAGTGAAACTCAATGAGACTTGGTTGAGCAACTGTTGTAGGCAAAACTGTTTAACTGGGCTTACTTTGTTGTACGTCCATAGAGACATCATTATGTACAAAGAAAAAACTATAGATAGGTGTACTGAGCAGGTTGGAAGGAACAGAAAAGATATTTTTCTTAAGTACTGGTAGATAAGCCAATTGTTCTCCAGTGACGCTAAAAGGGTGAGTAATTAGCTTTCACATACTTAGATTATTCTGTATAAGTTCGTACAAAAACTGAAAAAAGTGAAAATCAGCTGCTAATATGCATGATGCGTGCCTGTACAAGTAGAGAACTAAAATGAAAAATATACATACAATAATTTTTTTGTAAAAATGCTTCTGTGTCAGATTTTAACCACTCAGTATACTAAAAAATACAATATTACATTAGAAACTTCAGTTTTATGCACCTTAATTAAGCTTCCAAATTACTGCAACACTATGATATCTACATCTACATACATACTCCGCAATCCACCATACGGTGTGTGGCGGAGGGTACCTTGTACCACAACTAGCATCTTCTCTCCCTGTTCCACTCCCAAACAGAACAAGGGAAAAATGACTGCCTATATGCCTCTGTACGAGCCCTAATCTCTCTTATCTTATCTTTGAGGTCTTTCCGCGAAAGGTAAGTTGGCGGCAGTAAAATTGTACTGCAGTCAGCCTCAAATGCTGGTTCCCTAAATTTCATCAGTAACGATTCACAAAAAGAACGCCTCCTTTCCTCTAGAGACTCCCACCCGAGTTCCTCAAGCATTTCCGTAACACTCGTGTAATGATCAAACCTACCAGTAACAAATCTAGCAGCCCACCTCTGATTTGCTTCTATGTCCTCCCTCAATCCAACTTGATAGGGATCCCAAATGCTCGAGCAATACACAAGAATAGGTCGTATTATTCTCACTGCCTACATTGTACTTATTTGGAGGTATTACTCTCAAATAGATTGTTTTACTGATATAGTTTATATACACATTACATTTTTATTCCTGCTATGTTTGTTTCAAAAAAATTGTATATTGTACCGAAAATGGAAATTATAAAAAATCTATGTAACTCTTCAAGACTGTATACAGATATTATCTTAAATATATAAGTATATATAGTTCTGAACAAAAGTGGCAAAAAATGTAACTGTCACCAAATTAAAAACTGCCATTTTAAAATTATTTTATTCCAATTTCAGTTTATAGGATTTTAAATGGACATTTATATAAATAGCTGCTTAGAAAAAGGCTGTGAATGCTTCACATTTCAAGAAATTTAGAGCATTTTTGTCTAAAATAAAGCAAATTTTTGCAATTCTTTGATATTTTTAAGTATCAAAACAGGTTAAATAGCAGTTTTTAGAGGTTTTCCCCCTTAACTGTTAAAGGGAGGAACCATAGACCTTCTTTCTCTTCCAGGCAACTGTCTCCACCCACAAAATTTCATTAATCCACCACTGAGAGAGTGTACTCTTTCCATCGGCCTCTTACTTAGCTTGCATTTAACATGAATCTCTCACCCAATACGAGGTCCCTGGCAACTGGAAAAACGTGCATACGACTCCTGTATATAAGAAGGGTAAAAGAATAGACCCATAAAATTACAAGCAAAACATCAGTTTGCTGCAATATTCTTGAGCATATTCTATGTTCGACTATCATAAATTTCCTTGAGAGTGAAAAGCTTCCATTGACATATCAGGCAGATGCCACATTCCTAGATTTCTGAAAATTTGTTGACATAGTACCCCAGTACATACTGTAAACGATGGTCTGAGCAAACAGAATAAGTTCTCAGATATGCGAGTGGTTCCAACTTCGTAAGTAATAGAACCTAGTAAATTATCCTCGATGGTGAGTGTTCACCAGAGACAATGGATTCATTATGAGTGCCCCCTAAATGTGATACGACCACTCTTGCTCTATACGCATGAACGATGTGACAGGTAGGATGAGCAACAAACTGTGATTGTTTGCTGATGATGCTACAGTGCTTAGGAAAAAGACAGAACTTCTATTTGGTGTGATGAATGGCAGGTTACTATAAATGTAGAAAAATATAAATTAATGCAGATGAGTAGGAAAAAAACAATCCTGTAATGTTCAAATAAAGTCTTAGTGGTGTGCTGTCTGATACAGTCACTTTGATTAAATATCTAGACACAACATTACAAAGTGATAAGAAGTGGAACGAGCACATAAGGACAGTAGTTGGGAAGGCAAATTGCCAACTTCAGTTTAATGGGACAGTTCTAGGAGTAGCTCATCTATGAAGGAGACAAGTACAGAAAGTGTGACCAATTCTTCAGTACTGCAGTTATCCAGTACCGACTGAGTGTTTGAGATTCCCACCAGATCAAATTAAAGATAGACAACAAAGCAATTCAGAGGCATGCTACTAGATTTGTTACCACTAGGTTTGGCCAAATGCAAGTGTTCTGGAAAAACTCTGTAAACTAAATTGGGAATCCCTGGAGGGAAGATGATGTTCTTTTTGCGAAACACAACTGAGGAAATTTAGAGAACCGGAATTTGCAGCTGATTGCAGAATGATTCTGCTCCCACCAACATATATTTCGTGTAAGGACCATGAAGACAAGATAAGAGAAATTGGGGCAGGTACAGAGACACGTGGTCAGTTGTTTTTCTGTCACCTAATTTGTGAGTGGAACAAGAAAGGAAATTAGTAGTAGTGGTGCAGAGTATGTACGTAGATGATGATATAGATAGTGAAAAATAACTCATCTCGAGAGGTGCTGTGCACCAATGAGTGGATGGCTGATGAGGTGAAATAATGATTATTGGGCAAACTATGTGGAACTTACTGCACCTCAGCCCAGGCAAGCGGGGCTCTTTCTGGAAGGACTTTAATTTTTGTAGCTGCTCGTGGGCCTCTGTGAAGCCTCCATTAATTTCAAACATTCCAAGCAGCTCGTATGGTCCACTGGGCAATATTAACATACAAACCTTGCATGAGTAGTGCACCTGATAAGTCTGTTAAAGTCAGAGAAAGTACTACTTGTAAATGTATACATAGTTAGGGAAAGGGAGGAGGCGGTTGTTGCATATGCCTTGTGACGACAGGGTGCAGGAGATCAAGCGATCAGGATTAGAGAGTGGGCATCCAGGGCTGCTGTTAAATGGCAAAACAGGAAATTAGGTACAATAAAGAGGATGTATTTCAATGTACGGTGTACAAGGGGCACAACTAGGGTCGGAAGTTACCAGGTTTAGGCCAGTCTAGGAGGTCGAACAATTAACTGAAATGGGCAACGGAAGGGGAAGCAGTTCATGTTAACTTACGTTGGTGGCTGGTCATGAAAAGCAGAGCCAGAGGCTCTGCCTTCTGAAAAGCTGTCTGTTGCGCTTGAGGTCTGGATTACAAGAGAGAGAAGCAACTGTGTTCTGCACTGCAGACCACTCCAGCGTCCACACACGTGATCAGTATCCTGCACACACTATTGGCTCAAACCAATGGCGTGAATTCACTAGCAGTTTCAGCAGAGGGCTCAAGACGTCTCTTGTCAGCAGCTTTAACTGGACAGAACTGCCTTGGTTTTGAAAGAAAACAACTTGTGTCATGTAGGCATTGCGTAAATTACTCGGGGAAAACATTTTTAAAGATTTGACTGGGCCTTTGAAATAAATTTTTTAAACCAATTCCCTAAAATATTCCTTGACTGGCTGCCACCATGTACATTCTTTCCCCCTTCCAGAGAAGTGGTGACAAACATTGTTTACAAAACGGCGTCAGTCACTCCCCAGAAAGACGGTTTGCCCTAGTAGGGGCCTTAATACTATGGGAGGGATCAGTTAAAATATTTTGTTTAGTGTATATAAATGAGAGGGGATTTACATGCAGTCAAATTTATCAGATTTCATGAGTAAGAAAATCGCGAAATATTAACTTGTTCAAATTACAATACAGTATCTCCAGTAATAGTTGAAATCATCACTGTCCATTTACTCAAGTCTTAAGACAAACTCATGAGTCCATAATGTTGAACCTATGTTCTTGCACACCATAACATGTCTACCATGAAATAATCTAAAAAATCAATTTGTGATGTTAGGGTCTTAGGTTAGAAGAATGTAAAGGCATATACCCTCCAATCTTGACCGTAGCAGTTTTGCGCCCTTAAAAAAAAAAAAAAAAAAAAAAAAAAAAAAAAAAAAAAAAAAACCTCCAACCTCCAATAGGACATCATCTAATGAAGCACTATGATGTTCAAACCAACCTTTAATTTGAGGAAAAAAGTCAGGATTTGGAAGATTTTTTAATTTACTTTAATATTAGCAAATTTAATCACACAATACTGTGCATGTATTGTTTTTAATATTGTATTTTTCCTTTACTTCTGAGCAAACTTTATTCTCATTTTTGCATCAAATGTCTCACAATTATACTTCAGTTTTTTTTATTTTTATTTCCAGAACTCCAAACATTATCACAAGATAAGAACCATGATGATTTGTTGAGGCCACATTACAAGCTTTAATCAAGAAACTAATTGTATCAATCACTCATAAACATTAATGCAATAATTAGTAATCGTAAGAGAGCTCTGCTTATGTAGTAAAATATGTACGAGTATAATTATGAAAGAGAAAAAGACACCAGTATAACTGAAAGTAATGTAACGTTATATGGGCCATATTTGCTACCACACTCACTGATTTTAAGCAAACAACATTTTTTTCAAAAAAAGAGACAGTTGTTTATGTTTCTTTGTAGTTTGAGGATTCTGATTAATATGGCGGCAGATTACTGAGTGGGAGTCATTTCTAATGGAGCCATATTCTAACATCTTAAGAGGCTGTGTGAAGAATGCAGTTTTAATGCAGAGGGTGTTGTACAATGAGGTGATGTAGTTAAGGAAGAAACTGAATAGTACATTCAGCAGATTATTTCTAGATAACACAATAAGGAAAAGGAGATCTTCAAATGTCTGAGTTGTTGAGTACATGAGGAAGGTAAATTAAGGGGAGTTGGAACACCTTATCCCGACAATTTTAAATTTAGTGACTTGGCTTTCCTGTATTTCAGGAACCACTGTAACCATTGACATGAAACTTATACAGGACATTAAACTGTGTGTTCTGAGTCCACTGAACTGCAATAATTGCATTTCAGCCACTGCTTTCAGAAATTCAATTTTTTAATTACACAGTTAAAATTTTGTGTACTTTTTTTGTACATTATCCTAAATAATTTTAATTATACATAACATTATGTTCTCCTCTTTGTTCAGTAGACTCAGGATATGTATGTTATTACTCCCTGAAAATATGAATACCCTATATCAAGTGGTTTCTGAGATTTAGGGAAAAATGCAACAGAAAATGTAAATTTTGAGGAAAGGCTTCTAAAGTTTCAAAAGGCTGTAACTAACTTAATATATGCTTAATATTTTACTTTAGGTCACTCAGAAGCACCCTGCACCATACTGTATATCATCTTCTTGATCTTTTTCCAAGTTTTTTTCCTTCTTTTCTTCTTTCTGGACTCCTCAGTGGTCAACTGTGCTGCATACTCTGCTTTATCAATGCGAATATTGTCCATATCTTCAAGTTCTCTGATACAGTTTGCTCCAGGATTAATTCCCATATGCTGTAACATTTTCACCCTACCAATGTTGCCATCATTAAAACCAATAACAGCATCACTGACCCCCACTTTAGTGTCTTCATTCCAAGAGAAACATTTTTGGTTAGTGAGTCCATATAAGATTATTGAACCACTCATTGGGATTTTGAGTCTGACCATGCAGACACTCCTTCAGTAATTCAGGATTTGCCAGGTCTCTGTAAATAGGTTTTATGATATCCATGACTGCTGATGGGATGGAATTTTTATAGCTGTATGAACTGTTTGATTATTGGGCACTGCAGTATTTGTACCATGAATCAGGTCCAGGAGGGTAACGGTGGTGTACTGACTTTTCATCAGTTGATAGTCTGTGGAAGAAGGTAGCCCATACTACATGCTTCAAATCCTCAGTATTATTTCTAATGGCTATCCCATAATACTGCTGTAATTCATCAATCATTTTGTCTGTCAACCTTCCTCTTATGGTTTTACCATCAGAAAGTTTCTCATCTCTCAACCTTTGTTTCAACTTCCTCAACCTGGTGCCCATCCTCTTCTGGACATGACCAACACATTCCAGTTTTGTAATAATCTTCTCACCATAAGGCTGAGTGGCTATTACACTGGTATATGCTTTTGAGTCTCCTTCACCTAAGAACTTAGTGTAACACACTCCCCTCCCTTTCATTCACCGATTGACTAAAAATTTCAATAGCTGCAGAGGCCTCCATACCACCACTTGTTCCTTCATAATTATGGTCACAGATATGCCCTTCTTCATTCCCTGATTTACTCTCATAGCAATGTTTGGTTAAAATCTGAAAATCTATTACCTTTCCAGCATCCAAACTGGTCACCATAACAATAGAATTCTTAGAACTGTTGCTGCGCTTGTGCCAAGCGCCATCAAAAGCTACTGGTATGTCAGTCATACCATCATTTATTTCTGCAGCTTTGTTTGCAGCACCCTTCATTGACTCACATGCAACAGATTCCACAGCAGCACCAATAAATACGGACTGGAAAGAGATAGAAACAAGCGCATTGTTTTAAAATGAGGCCACGTTCATTGTCAATACGTCCCAGAGATGGCAGCACCGTACGGCAAATGGAATTTTACCGCCAGCGGCGAGGATGAGAACTGTTTTAAATACTTAAAATGGCAACGTTTTCCTTATTTGAACAGCATGCAATCATTCGTTTTCTGAATTTGCGTGGTGTGAAACCAATTGAAATTCATCGACAGTTGAAGGAGACATGTGGTGATGCAGTTATGGATGTGTCGAAAGTGCGTTCGTGGGTGCGACAATTTAATGAAGGCAGAACATCGTGTGACAACAAACCGAAACAACCTCGGGCTCGCACAAGCCGGTCTGACGACATGATCGAGAAAGTGGAGAGAATTGTTTCGGGGGATCGCCGAATGACTGTTGAACACATCGCCTCCAGGGTTGGCATTTCTGTGGGTTCTGTGCACACAATCCTGCATGACGACCTGAAAATGCGAAAAGTGTCACCCAGGTGGGTGCCACGAATGCTGATGGACGACCACATGGCTGCCCATGTGGCATGTTGCCAAGCAATGTTGACGCGCAACGACAGCATTAATGGGACTTTCTTTTCGTCGGTTGTGACAATGGATGAGACGTGGATGCCATTTTTCAATCTAGAAACAAAGCGCCAGTCAGCTCAATGGAAGCACACAGGTTCACCGCCACCAAAAAAATTTCGGGTAACCGCCAGTGCTGAAAGAATGATGGTGCCCATGTTCTGGGACAACGAGGGCGTAATCCTTACCCATTGCGTTCCAAAGGGCACTACCGTAACAGGTGCATCCTACGAAAATGTTTTGAAGAACCAATTCCTTCCTGCACTGCAACAAAAACGTCCGGGAAGGGCTGCGAGTGTGCTGTTTCACCAAGACAACGCACCCGCACATCGAGCTAACGTTACGCAACAGTTTCTTTGTGATAACAACTTTGAAGTGATTCCTCATGCTCCCTACTCACCTGACCTGGCTCCTAGTGACTTTTGACTTTTTCCAACAATGAAAGACACACTCCGTGGCCGCACATTCACCAGCCGTGCTGCTATTGCCTCAGCGATTTTCCAGTGGTCAAAACAGACTCCTAAAGAAGCCTTCACCGCTGCCATGGAATCATGGCGTCAGCGTTGTGAAAAATGTGTACGTCTGCAGGGCGATTACGTCGAGAAGTAACGCCAGTTTCATCGATTTTGGGTGAGTAGTTAATTAGAAAAAAAATCGGAGGCCTTAGAACTTGAATGCACTTTGTACTGCATACTTGTCGATTTTACAATGTGGGCATGGCATATTCATCACAGCACACATTGTTTCTGCTGCAGTGTGTCCTTTGCCAATAGCTGCCAATCCATAAAACCACATATTTACTTCAAAATATTTATCTTTACACTTGTCAGAATTCCAAAATGAATGAGTATATCGTCTCAGAAGAAGCTAAGTAGTGCAGCTGCCGTAGTGTAGTGGTTACGATACTAGATTATTGCATGGAGGAACGTGAGTTCAAAACTCACCTGAACTGGCAAATTTTAATTTCTATATTTGGTTCGAGTACATTGTAGAAGTATCCACAAATGGCAAGAATCATTGTACTGGAATGTACTGTAACTGTATACATACTGTACGTGTTCTGGCCGGAAGCAGTTCACTCCGCGCTCTTGTATGTGCAAGTGCTGAATAAACCTTCATTAAGTGAAGTTAGTGTTTGTCATTCATCTACTTACACCTGCCTCTAAGTGACATGATTCTGGTGAAGGCACCGGGTATTGGAACCTATTATACCGCACATTATTGACAACACAGTGTGTCCCATGAGGCAACGACAGAGCCGCCGTTTACGTGGCGAGAAACCCGAGTTCAAGCCATATTCAACAGATTGCAATCTATCGGATACAGAAGAAGAAGAGGATGTCACAATGTCAGCAACTGTGTGCCACCACATGAGACATCCTTTCAGGTTCTCTGGTGATGATGACCAAGATCCAACAAGTAGCTGAAGGTATATGAGCGTATAGCCAAATTTAACACATGGGGTGACACTGTGTGTTTGGCTAATGTATTTTTCTACTTGGAGGGCACTGCCAAGCAATGGTAGGAGAACAACAAGGAAAAGTTCACAACCTTGGAAGTATTCCAGGTGGAACTGCGCAAGTATTTCGGCGACTCACAACAACATAAGTGCAAGGCTGAAGATAAATTAAAGTGCAAGGCACAGTGTCCAGGAGAAATGACAGCATCCTGCATTCAAGGCATCTTGGAGCTGTGTAAAATAGTGGATTCTCGAATGAAGGAGGAAGATAAGGTTGCACATCTCATGAGAGGTGTTGCTGAGGACATGTATCAAGACCTACTCCTGAAGAAGGTTTCGACAGCAGATGACTTCATAAAATGGTGCCAATATATCGAGACAATGCATCAAAAAAGAATTACACACAAGAAGTTTGAACAGCTTCCAAACGTTGTATCGATGCCTGTGATGGAGGAAAAAACTGATTTCACAAGTGTTCTTCGTCAGAGTGGAAGTTCAGAAGGCACTTGGATCGCACGGTGAGTAAAAAACCGAGGCGCTTCAAGAGGTCATAAGGGAGGAACCGGAACAGGCATTGAAATCTGGGGAACCCAGGATAACCAACCAGTATGTTTCCACTGTGGACGACCGGGACATGTGGTGCGCTATTGTCAAGAAAGGTGGTGGATATTTGATGACACCTGCGCCAGATGACAGCAGACCGATCTTAGCTGACGCCAACTCCGGGACGATGAAGATGAACAAGATGTGGGTGCAGGACGATGTAGGTCACCATTGCCACTAGCTAGCCACTGGAGAGGACACTCCCCAACACGCCGATCAAGGTCTCCATCGCGATTTAGAAGCTCCAGCCGATCACCTCACTCACAACAACAGAAGTGCAAGGCTGAAGATAAATTAAAGTGCAAGGCACAGTGTCCAGGAGAAATGACAGCATCCTGCATTCAAGGCATCTTGGAGCTGTGTAAAATAGTGGATTCTCGAATGAAGGAGGAAGATAAGGTTGCACATCTCATGAGACGTGTTGCTGAGGACATGTATCAAGACCTACTCCTGAAGAAGGTTTCGACAGCAGATGACTTCATAAAATGGTGCCAATATATCGAGACAATGCATCAAAAAAGAATTACACACAAGAAGTTTGAACAGCTTCCAAACGTTGTATCGATGCCTGTGATGGAGGAAAAAACTGATTTCACAAGTGTTCTTCGTCAGAGTGGAAGTTCAGAAGGCACTTGGATCGCACGGTGAGTAAAAAACCGAGGCGCTTCAAGAGGTCATAAGGGAGGAACCGGAACAGGCATTGAAATCTGGGGAACCCAGGATAACCAACCAGTATGTTTCCACTGTGGACGACCGGGACATGTGGTGCACTATTGTCAAGAAAGGTGGTGGATATTTGATGACACCTGCGCCAGATGACAGCAGACCGATCTTAGCTGACGCCAACTCCGGGACGATGAAGATGAACAAGATGTGGGTGCACGACGGTGTAGGTCACCATTGCCACAAGCTAGCCACTGGAGAGGACACTCCCCAACACGCCGATCAAGGTCTCCATCGCGATTTAGAAGCTCCAGCCGATCACCTCGCCATTGCAACCTGGAAAACTAAAGGTCATGACCTTCCTTGGAGGTAAGGACGCTGAAGAGAAAAATCCTACGCCGTCGATCACTACAAAAATGATAGGAAACTATGTCAATATCCTCATGGATGGCCAACCAGCTCAATTTCTTGTGGACTCTGGAGCATCATATTCAGTCATTTTGTAAAAGTACCGTCGCCAGTTGCAGAAAACTGTAGTCATCAACAGCAAAACATCTCTGCTGAAGATGGCTAATGAGAAATATGTAAAACCTACAGGAAGATGTATATTCATGTGGGTATAAGTGGCCATACTCAGCCCTTAGAATTCATCGTCTTACAAGAGTGTAGTCTTGACGTCATTCTCGGATGGGACTTTTTGAAAGCTTCTCAAGCAATTATAGATTGTGGTCACTCGAAGATTATGCTAGACGAGATGAGAGACTGTAGACAGGAAGACGTGCATCCGAGTGTGTGGAGACTATGTGTGCTGGATGAAGTGATCATTCCTGCAGTCAGCACTAGAAAGGTAACTGTCACGTGTCATGCCATGCATAAACCCATGGATCTTGTAGTGGAATGTAAGAGAAGCATACCACTGAAGAATAACTTGGTCATCCCAGCCTCTGTTGTCTCGTTTAAGAACAGATTCGGCGAATTGTGGATAGTTAACTGTCGCCGAGAACCACAGATCCTTCCAAGACGCATGTGCGTAGCAAACGCTGATCCGTTAACTGAAGAACAGCTGAGCATCATAGAAACCTCCCAGGCCGAGTCTGTGGGCGAAATTAGCCCTACCACTACGAGACAAGATCTTCTAGCTCGACTATCACTAGATGTCACTAAGAAACAACAGAAGAAGCTACTTGCCATTCTTCAAGAGTTCTCTGAATGCACAGGTGAAGAGCAAATTAGACAAATTGAGGGTGAAGCACCGGATTAGCACTGGAGACCATCAACCAATAAGCCAGAGAGCATACCGCATTTCAGCAATGGAACGTCAAATAATTCGTGACAAGGTAGAGAAAATGATGAAGAATGTCATCATTCAGCCTTCGCAGAGCCCATGGTCGTCACCAATGGTTTTCGTCAGGAAGAAGGTTGGCAGTTGGCACTTTTGTGTTGATTACAGGAAGCTTAATAAGATAACTAAAAAGGATGTTTACCCTCTTCCATGAATTGACAATACACTAGATTGTCTTGACAATACACTAGATTGTCTGAAGGGGGCTAAGTTTTTCTCAACCATGGACATGTACTTGGGATACTGGAAAATTGAAGTAGATGGGGCTGATCATGAGAAAAGTCCATTCAGCACCCCTGAGGGCCTGTATGAGTTTAAGGTAATGCTGTGGTTTGTGTAATGCGCCAGCAACTTTTGAATGAATGATGGATAATCTTCTAAGGCACCTGAAGTGGACGATGTGTCTTTGTTATTTAGATGACATCATAGTGTTCTCAGAGACATTTGATGAACACAAAAGACTTGAGGGCCATTCTTAAGTGTCTCCAACAAGCCAGACTGAAACTTAATCTAAGAAAGTGTCTCACTGGAGCAAAAGAAATGAAAATACTTGGGCACCTTGTGTGAAACGAAGGGGTGCAGCCAGACCCAGAAAAGGTGAGAGCTATAATGGAATTTCCTATTCCTAAAAGTATTAGATATATGAGAATCTTCGTTGGATTGTGTTCTTATTACTGTCATTTTGTCGAAGACTTCTGTATCAAAGCCAGGCAACTCCAAGAGTTGTTAAAAGCTGATGCTAAATTTATCTGGGGTGGTGCTCAATGAGATTCTTTCGTTGTGCTGCAAAGATCTCTGACGACTGATCCTGTACTTGGTATATATGATGAGAGATCACCTACATAACTACACACAGATGCCAGTGGGTATGGAATGGGTGCTGTTCTGGTGCAAATTTCAGATGGAAAAGAGAAGGTTATAGCCTACGCTTCTAGGACACTTACAAAAGCCAAGAGAAACTACTCAACTAAAGAAAGGGAATGTCTTGCTGTGATCTGGGCCATGTGGAGATTTTGACAATATCTCTATGGAAGGCCATTCACAGTTGTTACAGACCATCATTCAATTTGTTGGCTGACAGGTCTCAAGGATCCAACAGGACGGCTCACCAGGTGGGCACTACATCTTCAAGAGCATAACATTACCATGAAGACCATCAAGACTTTGATGAAGGTAGTGACTGTCTCGCTGCACTCCAGGATCTCTCTGCTGAGCAGGACGATGCCAAGATATCTCAAATTATACTTGCATTAAATCGGTCAGAGGATGTGAAAGGACAATTTAAGGTAGTTAATGGATTACTTTGCAAGAAAAACTTTGATCCATTTGGAAAGAGGTGGCTACCAGTGATTCCTAAACACATGTGCTTAGATGTTCTACAGAAAATCCATGACACACCTGAGGCCGGACATTTAGGATTTATTAAGACATACGATAGGATTCGCAAGAGACTTTTCTGGCCGGGTTTATTTAGGAGTGTCCGTCACTATGTGTCGCACTGTAGCGAGTGCCAGAGGAGAAAGGCAGTTCCTCAGAAACCACCTGGCCGACTCATACCAATTCCACCAGCCAAAACGCCTTTCCAGCATGTTGGGATTGACCTCCTCGGATAATTTCGAATGTCTTCTAGTGGCAATACATGGATTATTGTTTGCACTGATTATCTGATGCGCTATGCCATTACAAAAGCCGTGAAATCATCCGAAGCATGCGAGGTAGCCAAATTTATTGTAGAAGACATTGTATAAAAACACAGTGCCCCAAGGTCGTTAATTACGGATCGAGGGAAAGTTTTTCAATCGAATCCTGTGACAGAGAGAAGGCCGACATGCTATCAATGTTCATCAATGTTGAGCAGTGCAACCGGAATGAGGTGCTACCTTTCGTGACGTTTGCCTACACCACCAAACAAGACACCACAGGATTTACGCCATTTTTCCTGGCGCATGAGCGTGAGGTGACACCGACGATAGACACTGTGTTTCCGTTACATCCTGATGATGTGGATGACAACTACATTGGTCAGCTGTTAACCAGAGCTGAGGAAGCTCGGCAGTTAGCTCAACTCCAGAACGCTGCAGGCTCAAGAAAACGATCGCCGAAGGTATGACACGAGCCACAGCCCTGTTGTCTACCAGCCTGGTGACCTCGTCTGGATCTTCACTCCTGTTCAGAAGGTTGGTCTCTCTGAGAAGCTCCTCAGGTGCTACTGTGGACCTTATAAGGTTGTAAGATAGTTGTCTGATGTTACTTACGAAGTTGAAGATTTCGACACCAACACAAAGACAATGAAAGATCAGAGATACGGTCCACGTCCTTCGAATGAAGCCCAAAAGGTTCCTGCAACCCAGGGTAAAGCTCCAGCGACAGGCAACAAGCGGAAAGGTAACGAAGAACGTAGCGGCAAGGGAAGTTGTAAGATCACAGCCAAGGCGAACATCAGTCATCGGGAGTCGGAGCATGCAGGACCGATGACTCATTCCCGGACTACGAGGATGTAACACCGAGGCACTGGTATTTTAAGGAGGGAGCAATGTCGCAGAAGAAACCAAGTAATGCAGTCGCTGTAGTGTAGTGGTTACGATACTAGATTATTGCATGGAGGATTGTGAGTTCAAAACTCACCTGAACTGGGAAATTAATTTCTATATTCGGTTTTAGTACATTCTAGAAGTATCCACAAATGGCAAGAATCATTGTACTGGAATGTACTGTAGCTGTATATATACCGTATGTGTTCTGGCCAGAGGCAGTTCGCTCTGCGCTCTTGTATGTGCAGGTCCTGAATAAATCCTTCTTAAGTGAAGTTAGTGTTCGTAATTCATCTAATTACACCTTCCTCTATGTGACAATATTTATAACTGGCACAATTGATGATAAGTTTCCTGGCTACTCCATTTGAAACCTCACTGTCTTCATGTAAACTAACTGGCCCTCCACATATTTTACAATACACACATTCACCTAACACCCTTGTTAGGATGTGTAAATCTATCAGAATATAACCTAACCTACCATTAACATCACTTTTGAGAAAACTGTATCACAACATTTTATTTTAATCTTCAAAGCACTAATGAGTGTTTCCCTAGATATTGATGAGTGTAGATTATATTTAAAAAAAAACTAAAATAAAATACTTCCCATGTGAGTTTATAAGTGAGTTTATTTGGAAAATTGCAAATTTTATAATGAGATAAAAAACTGAAATTTTTGTTTTAAAAAATTGTTAAAACTCCCCTTAAGTAAAGAACATTAATTTTTATTCTACATTGTATGCCATAGTACTTTTATGTGAAGCTCTCACTAGAAATGAGTGTGAAACAACAGACTTCAAGAGAAGGAGTGTACACTCAAGAAAGAAATGTTCAAGATTGGAAAAGAAATGGCAGAAGTATTGGTTGAAAGTGGCAGAAGTATTGGTTGGTTGGTTGGTTGATTGATTGATTGGGGTTGAAGGGACCAAACAGCAAGGTCATCAAGCCCTTGTTTCAAATGTGGTTCTTTCAGACAGATTGACATCCTAGAAAAGTCAAAACGATAAAAGGTAAAAGGCTAAAAAGCATAAAAGTACAGCCGTGCTGTCAATGGTGAAAACAAAATGAGGGAAGTCAAGAAGTGAGCAACCCCAAGGCTTTGCCAGAGGCAGGAAATATCCCACCTCTGATGCAGTACAGGCAAGACCATCTGCTATTCAAAAGCGTTCAACCGCTAGAATGTAGATGTGTGTATTGTAAAAGGAGACTACCCAGTTCTAAAACGTGATAAAAACAGAGTAAAATGGAAAGAAAAGAGGATCTTGGCCAGGAAGGGGAGTCAGGAATCTCCAAACACAGCTTACAGTGGGAGACACCCCAACCCTCACCGCCCTGCCCCTACTTCAGAGGGAGATTAAAAATCTTAGAACTGAAAATAAAAACCACTTTCACTGAGAAAACTGAGAAGCAGTTCGATCATTCGGGAAGGCTCCACAACCACAAAGTGGGGGTGGCTCATTACACAAAAGAAAACCATGAGTCAGCCTGGTATGGCCGATGCGGAGATGACACAGGGTGGTAGAGTCCTTTCGCGAGAGGGGGAAGGAAGAATGCCACAGGACAGGTGTCACCTTAAGTGCATGAAGTTATTAAACAGGGAGGTAGCCTCCCAAGAGTTGGCCCAGAATTGTGCGAAGTGGGATTTGATATGAACCCGTAAATGTGCCGCAGGAGGGGTTACAGACAAGGGAGGTAAGTGACTGCTCCCCCAGCCAAACGGTCAGCAAGCTCATTACCTGGGATACCCACATGGCCAGGGACCCCAAGGAAGTAAACGGAACCAGCAGCATGGTGAAGATCAGCGAGATGGTCATGGATGGCTGAGACCAAGGGATGGCGGGAAGAACACTGGTCAATAGCCTGAAGGCCACTCATTGAGTCCGTACATAGCAAAACGTGGTGGAGTTGGGACTGTTTAATAATGGTATGGGCCTGGGAAATTGCCATCAATTCTGCAGTAAACACCCCACATGTAGTTGGCAGGAGATGATTTTTCCATGCCAACAGAGGACGTGAAGGCATATCCCACACAATCAGCAGATTTAGAGCCATCAGTGTAAAAAACAACAGCATCCCAAAACTCCCATAAAATTCGGCAGGAAAAACGAGGGAACACCATCGGGGGAACGGATACTTTCGAACCTCGGCGGAGATCCATCCGAATCCGGGACCGAGGAACTAACCGGGGGGGGGGGGGGGAATGTGGCAGACAGGACAAAGAACGAAGCTGAAAATCATGGTGAAGAGACGCAAGGCGGAGCCCAACCAGTAAACCCACCCGAGGGTGGGAATCAGGTGGGCGATGTCCTTGGTCTGGGAACAGGATAGAACAGGAAGGATGAGTGGGAGAGGAATGGACAGTGATTGCATAAGAAACCAGATGCTGGGACTGCCGAACAGAAAGGGGGGGGGCGGGATCCCAGCTTCAATCAGGAGACTATCAACAGGGCTAGTAGGAAAGGCAGTGGTGGCCTACCGGATACCACGATGGTGGACTGGACCGAGGAGGTGCAGTGTGGAAGGAGCAGCCGAACCATAAACTTGACAACCATAGTCAAAGCAAGGCAGCACTGAAGCCCGATAAATGCAGAGAACAATGGAACGCTCCGCACCCCAAGAGATGTGTGCAGGGAAGCGAAGGACATTGAGTTTACGGAAACATCCTACCTTCAGAAGTCCGATATGAGGCAGCCAAGTGAGCTTCTTGTCAAAAAGAAGGCCCAGGAAAAGAAACTGTGGGGCCACAGGTAATTGTTGTGCATCGAGGGAGAGCTCCGGATTGGGGTGGACCATAGTATGGCGACAGAAGTGGACCAGTCGTGATTTTAAAGGAGAGAATTGAAACTCGCGTGAGAGGGTCCATGCAGAGGCATGCCGTATAGCTCCCTGGAGCTCCCGCTCTGCAGAGGCCATCAAAGAGGAACTAACCCAAATACAGAAATCATCCACATACAGAGCAGGGGTGAGCAAAGGACCGACAGACGTCACAAGTCCACCTATACCAATGAGGAAAAGAAGTACACTCAACACGGAACCCTGTGGGATGCCATTCTCCTGGATCTGTGGAGAACTAAAAACAGTACCAACCCGAACCCTGAACTGGCAGATAAAAATTGGGAGTGGGCACCGAAGACCCCACTCATGAAGGGTAAGTAACGTGATGGCGCCAAGCCGTGTCATAGGCCTTGCGAACATCAAAAAATGGCAACCAAATGGCGGTGCTGGGAAAAAGCCTGCCGAACTGCAGATTCCAAGCAAAGAAAATTATCGATCAGAGATCGTCCCTCTCGGAAGCCACACTGGTAAGGGGACAATATATCCCGAGATTCAAGGACCCAATTGAGCCGATGGGCTACCATCCATTCAAGTAACTTGCAAACAACGTTTGTCAGACTAATTGGCCGATAGCTTTCAACAAACAGTGGGTTCTTACCAGGCTTAAGGACAGGAACCATGATGCTATTCCTCCACTGAGAAGGGATGTCACCCTGGAGTCAAATACTGTTAAACACCTGGAGAAGATGTTGCCCTTATGAAGCACTGAGATGTTGAAGCAGTTGGTTATGAATGGAGTCTGTGCCAGGGGCCGTATCATGAGAAGAAAGTGTGGAAAGAAGTTCTCATTCAGTAAAAGGTTCGTTGTAAGATTCTGACTGACAATGGGTAAAACATATAGGCAAAAGCTTTGGCCCGCTGTTTCTTGTGAAGGAAAGCAGCCGGATAGAAGGCTGATGCTGATGCTGTTGCAAAATGGGTCGCAAGATGTTCCGCAAGAATCAACGGGTCCGTGCAAAAGCCATCTGGGAGGTGAAGGCCTGGGAGGGTAGACTGCCGATGGCAACCTTGGAGGCAGCCAAGTGAGCTTGTTGTTGAAAAGAAGACCCAGGAGACGAAACTGTGGGACCACAGGTAATTGTCCATTGAGGTAGAACTCCGGATTGGGGTGGACCATAGTACGGCGACAGAAGTGGACCACCCGTGATTTTAAAGGAAAGAATTGAAAACCGCGTGAGAGGGTCCATGCAGAGGCATGCCCATACCCATGACATAGGGACAGTAGAACCGAGGGGAGAAACAAAGTGTTCTCAACACATCCGTTTGCTCTGTTTGATTAAGTAACGGGCTTTAGCGTGAAGGTGTTTAAAAGTAATAAGGTTGGCAATGGATGGGAGCCTCTTAAGGTATTGCAAAGCTCAACGGTGATCACGGATGGCAATGGCAACGGCCACACTCCACCACGAGACTTGTTGGTGGCGAAATGGTCCAGATGAGCGCGGGATAGCACGGCTAGCAGCGTGAACAATCGCGTCAGACACGTCACGTAGGATGCCATCAATACAACCCGACAAAGAGGGAGAAAAAAACGACCTGTGCAGCATATAGAGGCCAATCGGCGTGTTGGAAAGACCAACGAGGTAACGTGTCCATCGGGGAGCGGGAAGGGAGCGAGAGAATCAACGGGAAATGGTCACTATCACAAAGGTCATCATGAGACGACCAGTGTAATGAAGGGAGGAGGGAGGGAGAAGAAAGAAAAAGATCAATGGCAGAAAAGGTTCCATGACCGGCACTGAAATGAGTAGGGGAGCCATCATGAAGAAGGCAAACCTTGTGGTCTGCAAGAAATTGGTCTCTGAGAAGACCCTGACTAGATGGAAATGCACTGCCCCACAAGGGATGATGAGCACTAAAATCCCTGAGAAGGAGGAAGGGAGGAGGAAGTTGCTGAAGAAGGGCAGTGAATGCAGCAGGAGTAAGAGTCCTGTCAGGAGGAAGATAAAGATTGCAAACCGTGACCTCAGAGTCCAGTTGGACCCTAACAGCAACTGCTTCCAATGTACTTTGAAGAGGAATCCACATGCTACCAACGTCCATATGCACCAACGTAGAAACACCACCAGAGGCCCGCAGGGGGCCGACCCAATTTCGACAGAAAACATGGAACCCACAGAGAGTTGGTAAGTGATCATCAGTAAAATGGGATTCCTGTAGAACTACACAAGCTGCAGAATGAAGGGAAATAAGGGATTGCAACTCTGGAAGGTGACGGTAATACCCGTTACAATTCCATTGGATAACCACAGGACGATGATTCAAATGGGGGGTGAGCAGGTTAAAGCCAGTCATGCCGCTGGGCCACCACCCGTCACCGACAAGGAGGGGGCGACATCCATGAACAACAGGTCAGAATCAGGTTGCGAAGGGACCTCTGGCGACACCAGAGGTTCCTTGTCCCGGGACTTATGTTTCTTCTTCTTTTCTGTTTGAGATTGAGGAGGGCTGTGCAGCAAAAAGGAGCCAGCTGCAGCAAGATCTGGAACTGAATGAGATCGAGCAACCTGGGGGCCCTAAGACCGTGATTCTCGTGGTTGTCGTGTGGAAGCAGACCTTCGGCCTGGAAGCTGCTGGGAAGGGGGATCCCGGGAGGGGCGCCCTTGACCGGCAGACGCCAAAGAAGTGGGACACATCTCCAGCTGAGGAGGGGGAGCGGTGCCCAGAGGGGAGGGTGTGGGAGCCGCAGGGGAGGGGGGAGGAGAGGGGTTCGGGACTAGGGGGAGGAAGGGGCGAAGATGTAACTAAAGCATAGCTAGACGTTATGGACACAGGATGAAGATGTGCATACTTCTTACAAGCCTCAGTGTAGGTTAGATGATCAAGGGACTTATACTCCTGTATCTTCTTTACCTTCTTATATACTGGGCAATCTGGTGAACGTGGAGAATGATTGTCATGACAATTAAGACACACAGGAGGGGGAACACAGGAACTTCCCTCTTGGACTGGATGTCCGCAGTCACCACAGAGAGGAGCCTGCGAACAGCGGGAAGACATGTGTCCAAAACGCGAACACTTAAAACATCTCATAGGTGGTGGGATGTACAGCTTCTCAGGGAGAGCATCCCCTTCAAAGGCCAGGATAAAGGCACCAGTATCAATGCGATTGTCCTTCGGACCCTTCTGAACATGCCAAAGTGAACACCCCGCCGTTCGAGACTGTCCCGAAATTCCTCATCAGTTTGAAGGATGAAGTCACTGTGAAAAATTACACCTTGAACCATATTCAGAGACTGATTGGGGAAGGGGGGGTAATGGACACAGGAATTGTGCCAAGATGGTTACAGGCACGAAGGGCTGCAGACTGGGCACCTGAAGCAGTTTTGATCAACAACGAAACTGACCGCATCTTACTCAGAGAGTCCACTTCACCAAACTTGTCTTCAATGTGTTCCACAAAAAATAAAGGTTTGGTATTAGTGAAAGAATTCCCATCAGTCCTGGTGTAAACCAGATAGTGGGGGATAGGTTTCGCCCCTAGCGGACGAGCCTGACCCTCCTCCCAGCAGGTACCCATGGAAGGGAAGGCTGAAGGGGCAGAAGAAGCAGCACTTAAAGAATCATTTCAATTCAAAGAGAAAGCTGTAGAAGAACGGCCAGAGTTCTAGACCCGTATGCATTTCATTTGCATAGTGTCCACCCTGATACCACCCACTCCGATCAGGGGCTCTCCCCACGGGCACCACCCAACCACACCAAGGGCCATCTGGCATGGCGACCATTGCCTGGAGTTCCGATGCTCCAGGATTACAAGCAACCACTCCTAGGCCTACATGAGGTGGTCACAGCTCAGGTATCAGAAGTGTGATCCTTGTGTTTTCAGGGGGCTCAACCGAAAGCATAGCGACCCCACCACACGGGCTGACTACCGTGCTGGCTATGCATCCTAGCATCAGACAACGACACGAAGGAAAAGGTGGAAGGAAATAGGAGGGCACACGTCGGAGACACTAGGTAAGGTGCTCTTCTCCAAATGGCTCACACTATGGAATAGAAATTTAGTAATGGAGGTCAAACCCCAGAGTAGGACCAGAGAATGTCAAATGAATGAGGTAATTACACAACAAAATCAAATTGCAAAGCCAACATAACCAGGAGGATGGCAGGGCCAGCATAAACAAGGACACAAAGAGAGGGAGAGGAGAGGGCGAAGGGGAAGTAGCAAAGACAGGAAAGGAGGGGAAGGGCAAGGAAATGCAGCCCGGGAAAGAAGGCTGCAATAGCTCAGGGCCCCATACTCGCCATGCACATACATACAAAAGGACCGTTAGCCCCCATGAGGGGGGGGGGGGAAGGGGGGCAGAAACATTCCATTTCTTAGAGAGCAAACAGAGTTAAAACTACAGGACACTTCAGCAACCAGGAAAGAGAGAGCCATGTCCAATAACAGGCACGAGAGTCCACAATTAAGAAAGGCTACATTCTTCAGAGAAAATCACAATAAGATGTCAAGGAATCTTTCCTTCGTGAAAGCAATGCACAGAAAACATTCAGAAGATTTTGAGAGAAAAGTTGTGTGTGATAATGATAAGGAATTCAAGTCGTCTAAAGAAAATACGAGGAACTTGAAGAATTGGAGACATCTTTTCAAGAAGAGGTTTTGATGAGAGAGAATTACATTAATGATGTATAAGATAATCTCAGAAAACTGTCTGTATATCTTCATGAGACCACAAATTATCAAGAAAATTTCTTACATACCATCACAGCCACTTGTATTTCAACTGTTACAGCTCAAGAACAGGAAATATGAAGATGTGAAATCAGAAAGAGAGAGAATATTCCCTGTACCTAAACACACACCAAAAAAAGTTTTGCATCAACCCGGTTCCCACAACTCCTGAAGATAGACGTTGACTGTGGATATCGTGTCACAGACACAGTTCTTTGGACTGTTCAGATATGTCACTAACCCTGCCCAAAGATGTAAACAACTATGCATGAGCAGCGCCTATTAGATGGAGGGGGTTTGAAAGCCAATCAGTTGCAGTCATTCCACCAGGAAAGAGTTACACGGCTCATGTTGTCTGTAGTTCATCCATGCCTAGACGGTCAGTACTGCAGCTTGATCATGTCCGCGTTGTTACTTTGTGCCAGGAAGGACTCTCAACAAGGGAAGTGTCCAGGTGCCTCGGGGTGAACCAAAGCGATGTTGTTTGGACATGGAGGAGATAGAGAGAGACAGGAAGTGTCGATGACATGCCTCGCTCAGACCACCGAAGGGCTACTACTGCAGTGGATGACAGCTACCTACAGATTATGGCTCAAAGGAGCACTGACAGCAATGCCACCATGTTGAATAATGCTTTTTGTACAGCCAAAGCACATTGTGTTATGACTCAAACTGTGCGCAAGAGACTGCATGATGTACAACTTCACTCCCGACATCCATGGCGAGGTCCATCTTTGCAACCACGACACCATGCTTCCCTGTGCAGATGGGCCCAACAGCATGCCGAATGGACCAATCAGGATTGGCATCACATTCTCTTCACCAATGAGTATTGCATATGCCTTGATCCAGACAATTGTCGGAGATGTGTTTGGAAGCAACGCGGTCAGGCTGAACACCTTAGACACATTGTCCAGCGAGTGCAGAAAGGTAGAGGTTCCCTGCTGTTTTGGGGTGGCATTATGTGGGGCCGACGTACGCTGCTGGTGGTCATGGAAGGTGCTGCAACGGCTGTACTATACTTGAATGCCACCCTCCGACTGATAGTGCTGCAACCATATCGGCAGCATATTGGTGAGACATTTGCCTTCATGGACGACAATTCGCGCCCCTGTCTTGAACATCTTGTGAATGACTTCCTTCAGGATAATGATATCGTTTGACTAGAGTGGCCAGCATGTTCTCCAGACACGAACCCTATCAAACATGCCTGGGATAGATTGAAAAGGGCTGTTTATGAACGACGTGACTTATGTCGAATCGCCGTTGAGGAGTGGGACACTCTGGACCTAGAGCGTATTGATGAACTTGTGGATAATATGCCACGATGAATACAGGCATGAATCAATGCAAGAGGATGTGCTACTAGGCATTAGAGGTATCGGTGTGTACAGCAATGTGGACCACCAACTCTGAAGGTCTCTCTACATGGTGGTACAACATGCAATGTGTGGTTTTCATGAGCAATAAAAAGGGCGGAAATTAGGTTTATGTTGATCTTTATTTCGGTTTTCTGTACAGGTTCTGGAACTCTCGGAACCGAGGGGATGCAAAACTTTTTTTGATGTGTGTACTATCAGAGAAGAAATTCAGGAGCTGTGGGAGAGGTTGTGGTTTGGAAAACATCAGCTTTAATCATTACTGGGGTTTTACTCTGAAGCAAGAATTTATGTCTCATTTCAACATTTGAGTTGTTGTTGTACTGGACACCACACTGTGTATTATTTGCCAGTTCAATAGTGAAAATTCAAATGGATCAGAAAGACCACAGTTTTAACAAGTTATGAATGGAGGGATTGTACCAAATAATAGCTGTAGTTCTGTCACGAATCCTCTTGGTTACTTGTGGAAACCTTTACATTACTCAGGTGACAGGAGCTGCACTGTAATCCCATACTGTAAGAGAAGAAAAATGATATGATATACATACTACTGCTGCTTCTTCAAAAAATGATTAAAAATATGATATAAACAAAGTAGTATATTTTAAGCACAGAAGTGTTTTTTCAGCATATAAAAAAACTGAGGTGTTTAATAACACTATAGCACGGTAGAATGGACTTGTGTTTCCAAGTAATGAAAATTTTGGTAAATTCCTAAATAGTTTTTTTAAATATCTTAAATAATGGTTCACAGAAGGCTGTAGAACGCAACGAGATGGGTCAGGTGGCAGCACCCAGAGCCCCCCCCCCCCCCCCCAGAAGACAGACACCTCATCCAAATGGCATTACAAGACAGATCTGCATCCTCCTCAGCTCTGATGCAACAGTGTAACACATTGTATACTATCAAGGGTGACAATCCATAGCCGTTCATTATGGCATGTGTTACATGCACGTCATCCACTTCTCCACTTACCTTTCACAAATATGCAGAAACATGCTAGACGACAATGGTGTATGGAATGACATCATGGGGGACAGGAATGACATCAGGTAATGTTTTCAGATGAATCAAAGTGCTGTTTGTTTGAAAATCAAGGCCGCATTTCGGTTTGCTGTAGACATAGGGAGCGGCATCACATTGATGCATTCTCACACGACATACAATGCCAACTCACGGTCTTATGGTGTGGGGGTGCTATCTGGTGCAACCACAAATCACAGTTGGTGCGTTTCCAGGCCACTGCAAGCAGTGTGACCTACGTGAATCTCATTTTGTGACCCATAGCCATACCCTTTCTGCACAACACCCCAGAAGCCATTTTTCAGCAAGGCAATGTATGACCAGATGTTGCTGCACAAACACGTGTGCTTTCTTGGTGTCGCAGGATGTCAGCCTTTTGTCCTGGCCTGTCAGATCACCAGACTTGTGTGGGATATGTCAAAACAATAGGTGCAGTGCTGTGACCCAGTGTCAGCCTCTGCGGAACCAGTTGAATGCAGCACAGTTGGCTACACCAAAGGATGCCATTCACACCTTATATGCGTTGATGCTATCACACGTGGAATAAGTTATCAGGGCCCATGGCAGACCCTATGTTTACTAGGCAACAGGGCACATGCTGAACTGAGGTGACTGAAATGCTAATCATTTCTGCAGAATATACTATTGTACACGTCCCGTGAATATGAACATCCTATCTCTAGTCGTTCAGGTGTTCTGTCTTTTCTGAACATATGTGTACAAACCACTTCCTTTCTTGACCCAGTTACCACATAGGTCCTACTCGTCACTGCTGAAGCCACCTTCCTATACACAAACATTCCCCACGCCCATGACCTGCTGCTATCAAACACTACTTCCCCAATGCCCTTCTTACTCCAAACCCAATTCCTTGTACACTATGTGATCAAAAGTATCCGGACACCCTCAAAAACATATGTTTTTCATATTAGGAGCATTGTGCTGCCACCTACTGCCAGGTACTCCATATCAGTGACCTCAATAGTCATTATACATCATGAGAGAGCAGAATGGGGCACTCCGTGGAACTCACGAACTTCAAACATGGTCAGGTCATTTGGTGTCACTTGTGTCACATGTCTGTACATGAGATTTCCACACCCCTAAACATCCCTAGGTCCACTGTTTCCAATGTGATAGTGAATTGAAAACATGAAGGGACACGTGCAGCACAAAAGCGTATGGGCCGACCTCGTCTGTTGACTGACACAGACAGCCAACAGTTGAAGAGGGTCGTAATGTGTAATAGGCAGACATCTATCCAGATCATCACACAGGAATTCCAAACTGCATCAGGATCCACTGCAAGTACTATGAGAGTTAGGCGGAAGTGAGAAAACTTGGATTTCATGGTTGAGCGGCTGCTCATAAGCCACACATCATTCCGGTAAATGCCAAACGATGCCTCGCTTTGTGTAAGGAGCGTAAACATTGGACGATTGAACAGTGGAAAAACGTAGTGTGGAGTGATGAATCACGGTACACAATGTGGCGACCCAATGGCAGGGTGTGGGTATGGCGAATGCCTGGTGGACGTCATCTGCCAGTGTGAGCAGTTACAACAGTAAAATTCAGAGGCGGTGGTGTTATGGTGTGGTCTTGTTTTTCATGGAAGGGGCTTGCACCCCTTGTTTTTTTGCATGGCACTATCACAGCACAGGCCTACAGTGATGTTTTAAGCACCTTCTTGCTTCCCACTGTTGAAGAGCAATTCGGGAATGGCAATTGCATCCTTCAACATGATCGAGCACCTGTTCATAATGCATGGCCTGTGGCAGAATGGTTACACAACAATAACATCCCTGTAATGGACTGGCCTGGACAGAGTCCTGACATGAATCATATAGACCAACTTTGGGACATTTTTGGAACACCTCACCAACCGACATCACATCTCTCCTCAGTGCAGCAATCCGTGAAGAATGGGCTGCCATTCCCCAAGAAACCCTCCAGCACCTGATTGAATGTATGCCTGCGAGAGTGGAAGCTGTCATCAAGTTTAAGGGTGGGTCAACACCATATTAAATTCCAGCATTACCGATGGAGGGTGCCACGAACTTGTAAGTCATATTCAGCCAGGTGTCTGGATACTTTTGATCACAGAGTGTACATCTAACCTATCACATCATCACAAACAACTACTTCTCCTTTGAGGGTAAGGTATATCAACAAATCCTTGGCACAGTCATGGGCACCCTCCTATGCCAATCTGTTTGTGAATCACCAAGAGGAAACCTTCCTAGACTCCCAAACCCTTTGTCTGGTTCAGTTTTACTGATGACCTGAACCCAGGACCAAGGCACCCTGTCTCATTCCTCCTCCTCCTCCTCCTCCTCCTCCTCATCATCATCATCATCATCTCTAATCTGCTTCACCTGGTTCTCTTCCTCAACCCAATGTGCCACCTTCCGGGACATTGGCCTCCACCTCTCTAATGGCGCTCCACACCTCCATTTGCTTCAAATCCACTAACCATAAACAGTAATTGCACATATCCTGGCCACCTGTGGACAGCATACAAGCAGCAAAAGAAATTCTTTTGCTCAGAATGCTGGAGGTGTCACAAAGAGCTTCACAGACACACATTATCACCCAAACCTAGAGCACAAAGAGATTTCCTGTACCATATCCTCACAACCATAAACTTCCTCTCACCCCCAAGAACCACCTGCAAAATAGCACCCCCTCACTCCAATTGCCCAATATCATCCCAGACTGAAGCAACTGAATAATGCCCTTAGAAGGCAAAGACTATCTATTATCATGCCTAGAAATGAGGGTTCTGCTACCCATGATCCTTTCCCCCCCACCCCTCTCCCTCAAGTGGTATTCTGACACCTACCCAACCTACACATTGAGGTCCTTCACTATGCCACTCCACGTGCCAGTCTATGGCCACAGCAGTGGAAGGCCCATTAGCAAGATCTGCCTAATTCACCAACCCGGCACATCCTGCCCTAGTCGTGTCACAGACTCACCCTATCTCATCGGTGGAAGGGTGACCCATGAAAGCAGCCAGGTCATATACCTTCTCTGCTACAATTTCTGCTCATAATTTTATGTGGGCATGACCACCAACCAGTTGTCCACCAGAATGATTGGTCACTGCCAAACCGTGGATAAGAACAGATTCAAATACCCAGTGGTGGAAAATACTGCTGAGCCATATGATAAAATTCAATGGCTGCTTTACAACCCATGCCATCTGGGTCCTTGTCCCCAACACCAGCATTTCTGACTGTATAGATGGGAGTTATCATAACATGTCCTTTGATCCCTTAATCTTACTGGCCTCTGTTTCCACTAATGCAGTGCATCCACACCCTCTGCCCAACAGTCTCCCTGTCCTCCGTACTGTCACCCCTCCCATTCCACTCTTCCACTACATCATCATGTGCTGTACAAACTCACCAGCTCCTGTGTCTGTGTGTTGCATTTCTATTCTGTGCATCTAATGCCTCTCCCACCTACATTTCTACCCTAAACACTTGCTGCCTCCCTGTCAGCTGTCAGCCACACTTGCTCAACGCCTCCTCCCACCCCTTTTCTCCCTCAACAACCCCGTCCAATACCCCTCAATCCAGTGTACTTGCCGTTCTGCAGTCTCAGCTTTGTGTGTTCAACCAGCACAATGTAGCTGCACAGGTGTGTGTGTGTGTGTGTGTGTGTGTGTGTGTGTGTGTGTGTGTATGTGGTGGGAGGGGGGTAGGGGGCGGGGGCTAGGAAGGTTTCCTCTTGATGGTCCACAAACAGGATTATTCATCTGAAAGTTCGTGAATTTTTCATTCTTTTTTTGTGCACCTGTCAACGATTCAATACTTCTACTATTCAGCAAGATGCCTCTTTTACTCCAAAATTATTTACATTCTGCCAGAACTTTCCTTACCATAGGTAAGATGTAGTTACGCAAAATGCAATGTCATCAGAGATAACACAAGTAGGAAGTTTTGTTCCCTGGTAACTAGTGTTGAAATGCAAGTTTGAGTTATTTATATATTGTTTTCAAACATAGCATTTTAGTGGTTGTTCCTGAAATTAAGAAAAGCATAAAGAACGTTATTAGTAACTATGTTGTTATGGAATTAAATTATTTTGCTGAAATAGTAACAATAATAATAAGACTGCAGTTCTACACACAGCCCTTTACCTCTAGCCCCCAAATACACTTAAATGTCCATTCCTTATGTTCCCAAAAGACATCACCACTAAAAAAAACACATGTCAAAACATATAAAATATGTTCCAGACTATATGGATGATACAGCTGATAAGCAGCAGATGTCACTGACCAAAAACTGTAAATGATTCCCGCTGAATATAGGTAACTCCGTACCTATACACATGGATTCAATTTTCAACAACTGATGCACACTCAAAACGCATATGTTCCCTGTGTCACTGAAAGTGTGAAGTGCATGCACGAAACTGAATAGGAAACCACATCATGTGACAATCAGTGCTAATTAGACCAAATGGCATTAAGTAAGAATTGTGTATGTTACTGTTTTGCTCCTTATCATGGCTTGTATGATAGAAACTTACTTAGTTTTCCTGTAAATATCATCTCTCTCCAGGAACAATTTTAGTCTCAGTATATATAATCGAATTACATTTGGAATGTTACTGCAAAGTTAAAGCATACTGTAAAGCCAAGAAAAATACTGTTTTGTGCTAGAACATTATCAATTAACTCCTAGTTACCTCACTGCCAATCTCTTGACTACAATTTGACAGTATATATTTTTTTATGCAAGTGAAATGTACAACATGTTTACTTAATTATGTGTGAAATTCCCTAAAAATATTAAATGGTCTAGCTCATAATACATCATTTTCCTATTAGTTATCTAGCATTTTCAGAGTTATGTTACTTTAGATGTGACAGAAAAAACAACACAACATACAAAACAATTTAATATATTTATTTTTTTATATATATAATTATGTACATAAATAGGATCTTTTCATAGTAGCAAAAGCATGAGATTAATGCACCTCATACAAGGAAAGTGTAAATAAACAAAAATCAACCATTACCAGTATCACCAACAGCTACATTTCTCATCTAGATCCATGGAAAATATGAACACTAAGGAATCTTTGTGGTATCCATCTGTGTCATTGTTGAAAAATTTACAGTATTTATATATGGAAGATAATTTTAAAGTCTACTTCAAGTTTTATCAGTTTGAAGTTCTGGTAAGTTAAAGAAACAACTGTATATCATATTCTTGAAAATTATTGCTCTGTATTAAGTTCTTGTGAGCATCAAAGTATTAGACTGTGGCAGTCCATGACATGTACAATCAATATTTGCCTCTACTCTAAGTTTAGTTTTTGGCTATACTCCATTAGCAACCCACAGGCATACAAATTCATTCTCTCTCTCTCTCTCTCTCTCTCTCTCTCTCTCTCTACAAATCCTTCTTTCCAAGAAAATAAAAGCCAGTTTGCAATGACTAACGTAACTTCCACCCACAAATCAGGAGTATATTGAAACATAAGTACGCTGAATTTCCTCAGCTGATCCTGTATACTTTATCACATATAAACAAATACACAGTTAAGTTTGTAACTGGTACGAAAAACTACTGGAAGAGCAACAATTTTATGTTAATGTTACACTTGAACTCGCTCTCATATACATGTAAGGAGGACTCCAGCAACAAAAAGTACAAACTTTGCAATAGTCTCAAGCAGTGTTTTGATTGCATTTTTATACTCTGACTAATTTTAACATTTACTTTTATGAGAAACTTAAGAATATTTCATACACATCAAACAGCACAAATTGTATTTTGAATTTCACATATGCCTGTACAATCCATTGTGATGTCAGTCAGTTTCAGCTTATACAATAAAGAATATGGAACTTAGGGCTGGCAATTACTGGTCTGATTTTCTCTCTAAGAGTTTTAATTTTTGGTGTAACAGAAAAAGTACTGTTAAGTCCATATTACACATTCACTGAAATCTCATCCATTGCATTAAATCTGACACTCCTGATATATGAGAAAATTACCTACTGAAAGTTGTCTTTCTTGTGTGAAAACTGGCTATTGAAGACATCTTAGACACCACATCATAAGGCAAAATGTATTAAGAGAACTAAAATACTCACTGAGTGCTACACTGTAAGTAAACAGCACATAAGCATGCAATCTGTTCATATTAACATTTATTTACAAATATGGTGTTAGTAGCACTTTTGTTAATGACTGTTCAATAACAATAACCAGCAAATTAAACTTTCAGTACAACTGTTCTAACTGATACTTTCCTTTGCATGACTAAAGTAACAACTCAGCATGTAAACTGTTCTGTAAATGGAATCCTTTGATGGTTCATTTTTTTTAAGACCCAAAACTTTTTGTTAATTAATCTCATTTAAATACAGAATATGATGCAGTTGCAATTTGTATGAGAAAGCAGATTTGGGAATGTTTCCTGGCTGTTATATGAATTGCAACAATTCCCAGTGTACCTATGAAGGCAGCCATCTGGATCCCTCATACTATATAGATCAGGTCAAGTCTTGAACTAAAACAAGAACCAAGTTGGTGCACACCATTTCAGTAACTTGGCTCTCAATATAAGAATCACCAAAGAGAAGTATTTAGCTAATTAGTTGTATTTAATAGAAAAGTATTTAGAATGAAATATTCATGCTGTTATGGGTTACATCTGTGTGCTTCCAAATTTTATCAACACTTGGAGTAACCACAGTGCTATAAAAAAAACACCCTTGTATTTTGAGTCAGGTGACAGTTCTGAGACACCGCGATGTTTTGGAAGGTGCAATACACATCTGGAAGAAGAGGAGCATGTCACTTCTTTAAACATTGTGATATCTCAACATTATCACCTGGCTCGAAATTCAAGAGTTTTCCCATCAGTAGTATATGCCCGGAATGTCTACATTCACATACAAATGTTGTTAAAGCATTTATGCATCCTCATTAGAATCTCTCGAATTGTCCAGCAAGGCAGTGATAAAGAGGATCAAATCCCAAATAATTTCTTTAGGAATGCAGCTGCAGGTTTAGTAGTGAAATTCAGCTCATTACAACTAGCTTAAGCTGCACTAACTGGAAGAGTACATGTCTCTTAGTCTTTCTTGACACATTGTCTAAGTTCAACTTCAATTGTCAATAAAGATAAAAATTTTAGAACACCCTCATTAGTCAGGATCTGGAATGTTCCTGCTTCATTTGGCAAGCAAGGCAATAGAGCATTAAATGAGGAATTCAGTGTTATACTGAATACTTTATCCTGTGCAGAAGGTCGGCTATGATCAGAGAATTTGTAACAGGCAATCATATCATATTATTAAACAATATATTAAACAATTATTGATTATGACAATATTGAGTTACAATTACAAAATGTGAAACACTTTGAGTGAGTTCCATTCATTAGGCATATTACATAAAAATACATATCTCAAGAACTTAAGTTTAATCTATTGCCACATGAGACCAGTGTTTAGGTTAAGCTTTAGTTTATGATAAGATATAGATTGTATGTTATACACTTGGCAATGGTCAGAACCCTCTCAAAACTCGTCACATTTTTAAGCTGTTAAAGCCTAATACTGTCATAAACAATAGGAACTGTAATCATAATTAATAAATAATTATCTGACATGACATAGTCACTTTGAGCTTGTAATCAGTCAACAAGCCCAACCATCACACCATAGTATTGCATTATTCTACTTACACACTACTATAGGTTCTGTTAAAGGCAACCTATGAATTACTTCCAAATTTTACTCTTACGTAACATTACAAAAAGTTTAAAAGTATTATTTCTCAGCTTTAATTGAGAGAGGGATAGATGGGGAAAGTTATAATCTTTAGTCGAAATAATATAAACTTAGTGCATGCTCTGTTTATAGGCTTATTACTTTGAAATCTGATACTAGGAGACCAACTTCAAATTTGATTTTGTTCTCCACTTTGCTGTGTCCATTTTTCTAAGTATATGTGAGATATAATCACAAAAGTTTTGGAGTTTCCATTCCGTTAACTCTGCACAAAAATAGATGGACAGAATTTACAGAAAAACTTACATAATACTGTATAGCCACAATTTCTCAAAGACGCACTTCACAACACTACATGGATTTAATTCAGATGAGATTGCATTTTATTTGCACCAGTAAGTTGGTTATTGCATAGGGGGTCGTGCTTTTCCCCAAAACCAAGAAAGATAATAATCATTAAGTTTATCTGTTGGAATAACAAAAAGATATAGCATGCCAAACATGAGGTCAATAAATGGCCATCTAAACAAACACTGGGCCGGGTCAATCTTTGTTTGCCTCATCTACACAATACATACACTAACAGAAACAAAACATGCAAAAATTATCCTAATAAGCAGATTAATGATGCAAATTACATCCACAATACTTACAGTGTGATTAAAATAACCTGTTTCTTGAGATGCTTAGTTAACAGGCGAGGAGGGGGCTGAAGGGTGGAAGACACCACTGCCCTGATAATAACAGTAGTGAACAAATCTCTCCCTCTCACACCACCAACAGTTTGGTTGATGTAGTGTACTCTGAAACCATGTTGCCAGTAAATGGCAGCATATGATGTAGAGCATCAGTGGCTTATAAGTGGTGGGCTCTGTACATGTAAGCAACAATATTACCAACACCTCTCAATCCAGAGTCGCAAGGTAATTTAATCACACTACAAACTGTTTATCCCCTTTTAAAGCCAATAACATCCTATTATGATAATTTCTTTACTCAGATTTTGGTTTCAATTCCTTCATATTTATTCTCTAATTCTGTATTTTGCGACAGTATCATTTAACTACAAAGTTTAGGTGTGTATTTACACACATCTATTTCAATGTTACTTCTTGTTGGAAAGCTGATGACAGGTGACAAAATGTAAGTTGATTCAAGCACTGGGAAGAATTTTTGGTAGAACACGAAAAGTGGCAGCATACAGTTCACAACTGCCGTATTATGTACTAGTATCTTGGGTTAAGTCCCAAATTTGACATTGTGGAATGAAGAAACAATTTTGATGATGATCTGTCAACCAGATGGCAAATTGATGGGCTTTTTCTTTCAGCTTTCTACAGCAAGCAAGTTACGATAATACTAGGTCTCACTATTTTTCCCTCCCTTTAATTTTCACTCTTATTTCGAACAACACGTACCTAACATGCACAAACTTGACATATATTTTACAACAGAGTGGAGGACAAGTGTACTTATTGTCAGCTGATCAGAAATCACATCAGTAGATTCTGAGATATGGAAGTTTACCAACAAATACATTTCAAGCAATGGAAAGTTGATTACAACTCAGATACTGAAGCAACAACAGATTCTATTAAAGAAGTGGCTACACATGCCTCAAGTAACATCAACATTTTTCTTAAGTAGGTTCTCCAATACTCATATCACACACAACCTCTAAACCTCAGGAGATTTCACTTATTAAGTACTGTTATTTGGTCTATGGAAAACCAGCAGAGGTCGGTAAAGACAAGATGAACTAACAGTGAATAACAGTTCTGAGGGGATGCCGATAAGTAATGACTCCAAATTTTTTATTCTGTTTTCAACAATGGTTGAGGTATTCCATCTGATGCATATTACTCCATTGACTTTTCCACTTCACTGACGCAAGGTGCAACCTTCTGCCACTAGTGGGCTCCAAACTGTAGTGTGTAATGTGGCAGTGTGTAACATAATTAAGTTGGTGTGTGAGAGCCCTTAAGGAAACTGAAAGCACAAATCTGAAGAGTTTGTCCACACACGGAGCACCTTCTCCTTCAGCATGACAACACCAGAGCACATATAAGTGCTGTGACATCTGCAACAATGCAATGCCTCGGGTTCACTGTTGTCGTTTCCGAAACTTAAACAACACATTCACATACTTCACTTTGGTAGCGATGAAGGGGTAGAACCAGAGGTGAGGTTGTAACTCTGTCAACAAAATCAAACATTCTACAGTGACGGTACCAACAAACTGGTCTCTTGTTGGGAGCAATATGTTCATTGTCAGGGTGATTATGTTGAGAATTAAATATGTAGACATAAATAAAGTTATAGAATGTTAATAGACTTTGTTTTATTTAGAAAGATTTAAGAGTTTTGACTAACAAAATTCTGTAGCATAACTTTTCAGTATTCCCTCATACGAAGCCCAATGGGAAGTCTGTGAGTGGTAATATTTTTGAAACTTTCCAATGAAGCTGTTGGAGTGTACATTTATAAGGTCATATTGTAATATTCCAGGGTTATTGGTTTGAATGAAAACTGTGTGTCAGAATACAGATCTAACAAATACTTAGCTGAATCAGTAGGAGATGATGCCACTGAGAAAATTTGGGATGGCATAGCAGTGTGTTAACTGTACAAACCAAAATAGTTAAGGAATTCATTTTATAAAAACACTTCACTAAGTACCTGTAACAGCTACCAGTATGAGAAATTCTCTCTGAAGCCATTCTTCCCAAGAACACTTATACTGTTTTGTTGCAAATCGGCTTAATTTACAGTGTGATCCATGACTCATTTTATTTACTCGTGTACTGGTCATTTTGCGTTTTATTGTTGCACACAGGCATTATTTATAAACTAAGTGTGGTTTGCTTATGTTGGCAAATTGCAAGACTAATAATACTTATCTTGCACAATTTAACTTGCACAGATAGAAAATTCTATAAAAAGTATGGAAACAATTAACAGTGTTAGTTACATTTTACCTAACTGTTCCACAGGTGTGATCTATTTCATATCTGAACAGTACAGGGAAGCTGGTAAATGCCAAATGACTGACTAGAAGACAAAACAGTCACAGTCCATTACAAACATGTACTGTTGAAATTGTAAACAGCTTCAAAATAAGGCACCATATTTTCTTATGATACTACACACTCATCACAAGCTGTTATTAAACCAAGTCACCACTATAACAAATTTACCTGGTTAATTAACTCAAGCATATACACAAACCTATACAAAAAAAATCAGCCACTGCAGATTTTAAATGTTGCTATATTATCTTGGCTTGAGATGAATGAACTCATGTTTCACACTAAGCTCACGGAATGTACCACACTAAATCTGACGTTGGTGATCTGAATGTTTTGATATTACAAGTCAGATGTGCCTACAGTACATCCGAGTAAGTTACGTATAAATTATCTTTTGTTAATTCCTTGTTCACATCTGTATCATAAGGCACATTTAACAATGGAAAGCATTAACTTTGATGCAATTACACACAGCAATTTCATGGCAAGAAATGAATGTCAGTATCACAACATTATGCATGCTAACCATGTTTGTCTTATCCCAGAAATGCTACAGCAAGCAGCCTACATTCCCTCAATGCATGCAGAAGTGAGTGTGAGTGTGTGTGTGTGTGTGTGTGTGTGTGTGTGTGTGTGTGTGTGTGCGCTCTCTCTCTCTCTCTCTCTCTCTCTCTCTCTCTCTCTCTCTCTCTCTCTCTCTCTCTCTCTCCCCCCCCTCCCCCTCTCGCCACCCACCCACACACAGACAGACAGACAGACAGACACACACCTGAGCGTGCTGATGAAGCAATATATCATTGTTAGGTATTTACTATGTTCAACTCCTGCAGCACAAAGTTAAGTACTGTTTATTGGCAGTTATACCAAATTAAATAATAATTTATGGTGAGTGCATCACAAAAAGGGCATGAGTGATTTAAGTTGTGGGTGTCTTATAGAATATGATCTCCAATTACTGTACCTGCCTAAGTACTAATACCGCTGTTACATTTATCATTTAGAAATTTGTATACCAATAATAAAATTAATAATAATAATAATAATAATAATAATAATGATTATTATTAGATTTCACTTGTGTCTCTTTCCCTCAGCAATCTATTCATTTCCACTCATCTCTGAAGAACCAATGACTTGGCTAAACTTGCCACGAAACTTTACAAATTGGCAAGACATGCGACAACATGCACATTCGAAAGACATGCAGAATTTCAAACAATATGCAGTCCACATGCACAAAACACCCATGCACAACATGTATTTTCACGGCATTGTCTCTTCGTCGTATATTTTTCTGAAGAACCATACTACTAATATATTCTCTGTGCTACATCAGTCCAGTAATGATGCAATCATCAACTTTGTCTGCATATTACATTTAAAATACCATCTTAATCCGTATCTTGTTGAGAGATGCAGCATTAGTGATACCTCTCACATAGATTTTGCACACAGACATGTACAAAATATATTCCTTGAATTTGCAATCATGAGGGTATGAACTCGGGGAAAAGGGCGGGGGGGGGGGGGGGCGGCATTATTTAAATTCCATGATGTTCAGTACCAACAAACTGACTTGTTTTGCCTACTCACTCTACAATGTACGTTAAGTTTGCACATATGGAGCTACACATCACTAAACTCAAAAGAAACGAAAATTTCTGTTACAGAGTACTGAACTGCTTACAAGATGACTTTTTTGGGGGTACATGCCAATTCTTAACAGACAGGTATTAGCAAACAGAAGCTGCAGAATTTATGCAATGCCCCACAAAAAATTGTGAGAATCTACTGAATTACTTTCACAATTCTCAAGCCCGAAGCAATGTCATGTTTTCATCAAATGTTAGTCACTGGGGGTGGGGGGGGGGTGGGGGGGGGTACAATATAGTAACCACACAAACTACAAAATGTTTCCTATTGACTAAAGTAAAATAAGCAGTAATTAATTGCACTTTACAGAATGTGGTTATAACATGGAAGTGATCTTTCAACCTGAGTTTAACTGCACACCTATCAAAGACTAATTATCAGAAGATAAACATTGGTAAGTACGTCTTGAGCACCTACCTCATTTTAAACAATTTTTAAAATGTTTTAATGATAAATTCAGTAATTTTATAGAAAAACGAGTACAGCATAAAATACCATTTGCACCAACAAATGTTTTCATATTGCACAGGCTCATTAAAACTCAGGTCATGTCACTAAATGCTCAAAAAAGCATTATTTCTAAGTCTATGCAAAAAAAAGTTTGTTTGAACACCACCTTAAATATCAATGTAGTCAAAGAAAATCACATATTGGCATAAAATAAATTAGAAATGCTACATAGCAAATTCTTGTAAGTAACTGTCCTGGAAACTGCAAAAACATCACATCAGAAGGTCTACCAAATATAAGTGTAAATGCAACATGTTTAGAATAAATGGACTAGAAAATGACGCCAACACTATAAACTGCTTCATGACAATATCACATCAATAGCTCTTACAGTATACATGAAACATTACACTTATTACATTAACTTATTAGAAGACACTGTCATGACATTGTTTTCTATTTAAGTCATGTAATTTTGTACAAAATTCAGTAACTGTTCTCGATGAGCAGTGGGCACCTGAAATTTCATTTTCCACTTTGAAAGGATGATTGTACTCTTCTGTAGTTTTTATACAAAACATGGAAAAACTTTAATCTGACCTGCACTCTCCTGTCCCTATCACACTGTTGAGATGACTCACAGTTGTCACTAAGATATTAGTTTCACCACATTTCACTAGCCCCACAAAATTTGCACCATCTTGTGCGTTTCACATATCTTCTCAACCCATAAGCCCACAACAAATTCTGGAATTTTTACTCTTGGGAATGGTGTCATCGTCCACCTGAAAAAGGTTCAGCAATTTAAGATTCTAGGATTTTTACAGTCCCATGCTGAGCAGGAGAAATTACTATAAGACTATAGCAATCTTATTAAATCCGCAGTGGTAACGGTTAAGTATGGAGTCAATAATGTATATTTCTTTATGTTCTGTCTTTCTTTGTCTATTCTATAGACAGTGAATGTGGCAGCACATCACACTTCCAAGCAAGTACATACCCAAAGTATTTTAAATATCTGAGACAGGGAAAATTCATGAATACACCTAACCCAGACAAAAAATGATCACTAGTAAATAATTTATAGCTAACCAAGTGTGTGTGTGTGGTGTGTGTGTGTGTGTGTGTGTGGTTTTTTAAGAACATTTGCAAGTGCACAAGTTGCATGCATACATGTCTCTTGGGAAGCCAGTAACAGACTACTGAGAATGGTAAAAAAAAAACATAGAAATGAATAATTAGCCAAATATAATATACTGTACGACTCATTTAAAAGGATGAGGGGTGTGTGTGCATTATATATTTGGATAAACATGACACAATTTTAATGCAAGTCAGGGTACCCAGCTACACAGCAACATGAGACCTAAACAAAAAAACTAATTAACACAGAACACAAACATGATGCAAAGAATGTGAGTTAGGACCACCACTCACTCACCTAGTAAAGCTCACACTCACAGTTGGACACTGCCAACAAAATGCTTATGAGACGTACAGAGCTTTTTGAAGTAAAATTTATTTACATGGAGATGGCAGAGAAAGAGAAAATCAGAACAAAGGTTATAATGATGTAACTGAGATGACTATTTCATCAACAACTATGGGTTGTAAGAGATGAAGAGTACATTCTGGGGAAAAAGGCACTGCATTTGATAACAAAATTAAATTCCAGAACTGTTCAATAGTTCCTTCATGTTCTCTCTGCCAGTTTTCTACAACTTTTTCACACTCCAAAACATCATGCTTTTTGTTTGATGTAATTATAGGCACTGCCTCAGTTTTTTTTTTTTTTGGCTTTGAGTAAGCTCTGCTTGTCTACAGAACTAGCCTCAGAAGACCTGACTCTTGTTGTTCCCTGTTGAGCTCAACATTATTTCATTTAACATAATGACTTTAAAAAGAAATTTTGCAACAAATTTTTCAGTAACCTGTGATGTTTATATGATGATATTATTACTATTTTAGTGTTTACTCACATGCTATTGCACACTCACTGAACAAGTATGATCACTTTATGACTTCACAGCAGGTATTTATATTGCCCGCAACTTTTCTGATTGTGTACAAGTTCCTTAGCATGACTTGAATGCTCTGTTTAACTGACAAAGAAATTTCTATATTCCCAGCACACAAACATCAGTATCAACAAAACTATCATAACTATTAATAATGTTGATCAAAGTTGTAAAAGTAAATGTATACAAG